>NC_137815.1:53787433-53917433 GCF_963921795.1 Nannobrachium achirus | reverse complement strand
CAGATTCTGTGGAGGGATCCGAATTGGCTGTATGACACAATCAAGCCTGTTTATAGTAACCATTCCTAACAATTCAAAGAATAAGAACAAACTTAAAATAGTCTTAAAGTCAGTGGGCGCCTGGGCGGAACTAAACATGCAGTCTGTCCAGCCTGCTGCACCAGGCCATTATACCAGCAAGGGCGATCTCTATTCGCGTCCTCGTCCCCGCACATAGGGGACGCAGGTTAGCATTTCACCAGGTTAACTTTCACCAGCGTCGGCAGGTTAGCATTTCACCCACGCAGGGGGACGGAGGGTCGCCAGGTTCGCATTTCACCAGTGTTAGTTTTACTGAGGTTAGTGTTAGGGTTAAGGTTTGGTTTAGGTGCTACCTGGCGGCGCTCCGTCCTCCCGTCCCGTGGGGAGGGGACAGAGAAGGGGACGCGATTCTCCCGTGGGGACGCGAATGGCGCCCTATCTCCACGTGGGGACACGTGAGGACAGGTCCCCACCGTTGGGACGCGTCTCCGGGACTGCATGGGACGCAAAAAGAGATCGCCCTCCCTCCATTATACAGCAGGTACTGTATCGGATTGTTTTGGTTGGAAATAAAACTGAAGCAAACCCCTATCATACCATAGCACTGCTAGATTACTGAAGCAGTGTCTGAAAACTAACAAAGATGCCGTGGAGCATTAAGAATGTTCTATTAGGATTAGCATTTTCCAATAAACAACGTCAGTGTGTCAACTCCGCCACAGAGATCAGTATCACCCGGTATGATAGTATAAACCCACTATAGGGACATGGTATTTATTGTTTATTTTGATGACAGTAATGCAAAGGCAATTTCAGGGCAGTCATACTAGCTAGCAGAGACAGGATGCCTGTCGGCTTAAGAGTGGTGACAGACGCAGAAATACTATTATAAAGAAACACCAGAGAATTTGGTTATTCATAAAGGAATGTGTTTGCTTGAACATTTTGTTTTATGCCCTGAGGCTATGTAGAGTACAAACTAGGAACACGTCCTTTAAATCTGTTTTTGTTCTGTATTTTACCACCTGCACTTCACAGTTATTATATTCAAGCAAGTTCAAGGTTCCTATTTTGAAAGTTAAAACACACATAGTTTTGAAATTAATTAAATATCCAATGGCACGAGTGCATATCGTCGTTGTCTGGTGAAAACCTTGTATGTCCAAAAACCGTTCGTTTTGCATTTTTCTTTTTAAAAATGATTTAAACTAGTGAAAACAGCCGATCTACAAGCACACAACGCCTTGCGGTGCTGCTGTTTTCACTACTTTTGTGCGACCGCCTTGTATGATGAAGCAGGACCTTACTTTACGAAAGAACGTACAAATTTGAAACTTGGAGATACAAGGTTTCCGCTCGACAACGACGTTATGCTTGATTGAGCAGAAGAAGATACAGATTGTATTATGCTGTAAGAATGGTCGGTATAAAACTACACAGGCTTAACTGGACACGTGTCTCCTCCAATCCCAGACTGAACTTGGCTCTTCGTTTTTTCATGACCCCATGCACTTACCCCAGGCGATCCTACCTGGAATCCTTGCACAGTGATGCGCACCGTGTCCCCTACCTTCGCCCTCGACGGGGACATCAAAAGTTTAGGGCCCTTAGGAGCGGCTGAAAAAGGGAAGAAAAGGGGGGAGGGGGGGAACAAACCATTAGCAAATCCTTACTGGACGCAGGGGCGTCACAAGGGGGAGGGGGGAAGTGGGACTGAGTTACTAGGGCCCAAGGTGGAGGGGCCTTCATTATTTTATACTTTAGCTATTGAAAAATAGCAGATATAAAAGCTCACAGCGCGGCACCGAGTGCCGCGCTGCGAGCTTGTAGATCTGCTTTTTGAAAAGGTGTGCAAGTCTTTGAATTATGTACTTTTTAAGCGAACATTTGTAACTCAAATTTTGCTTCGGGGGGGGGGGGGGTCCCTGGAACTAAATATTTTGAGATGGGGGTCCGTGGCCAAATACATATCATTTTGGGGGTCCTTCACATGAAAATATTTGAGAACCACTGACATAGAAACATATTTCAAATCCTTCTAAGGTTTTTTTTTTTAAACTTAGAAGGATTTGAAATATTCAGACTCCGCACAAATTTTCACGATTTAAAAAAAATAGCAGATCTACAAGCTCGCAGCGCAGCACTCGGTGCCGCGCTGTGAGCTTGTATATCTGCTATTTTTCAATAGTTAAAAATGTGTGTGAGTCCTTGTACCCAGGGCCCAGAATTTGGTGTGACACCCCTGCTTACTGGACACCTGTGTGTTACTAGAGGAGGGAGAGAGAGACAAATACAATTTCCTGTCAATTAAGGTTATGGGTTCGAGGGGCGAGGGATCCGCGCAGGTTCTTTCATCTAAAGGGCTGTGGTGGATTTATTCCCCCTTGGAGAGAAAGGAGACTAAATTGGGTAGATACTCATTACTGGAGGAGAATGGGAGCGCACCGGGTGGAGTGTGGAAGCAATGAGATAAGGAACACTCGGGGAGCTAATTCCCTTGTCTTGGAGCAGACAGCAGCCCCCAGATAGCATGTGGACCCTCTGAAACAATGGAAGGTTGAAGCGATATGGGGCGTGTGTGTGTGTGTGTGTGTGTGTGTGTGTGTGTGTGTGTGTGTGTGTGTGTGTGTGTGTGTGTGTGTGTGTGTGTGTGTGGGGGGGGGGGGGGGGGGGGGGGGGGGGGGGATGTTCTCCCATCCCATTCCATGAGTTCTTATACTGTGCAAAGGTGCATCTGATTTGAATTTTTATAATGTCATAAAAAGGTAAGTCATCCTTTTACTGGTAAACCTCGAAAAATATATATTGCACAAGAGATTATATTGAAGAGTCATGCCAAGAAAAGTGCCATGAGTTCCTGGGAGTGCCGGGGGGTTAAATTGGGCCTACATAAACTCGTTCTGCATCGTTTGAGTTGATTAACAATTGCCCCCCAGATAACCGTATCGCACACCGTGTGACTCCATATGTCAGACATCGGGCTAAAGCGGCACACGCAGTGAGATATAAGCTAAAAGGCGTTCTTATCAATAACAGCTATAAATGCACAACACATGAGTTCCCCCAATTAATTTGGTTCAAACTCTTAAAATAAATCATTGGGCTGCTTGTTTACATTGATGAGTTAAACTAAAAGGATGAATAAATAAACAGATAAATGACCTTCGTTTTTAGCCATTAATCAAGCCACAAACTGTCCTCTGTGGCTAATGAAGCATAGCCTTTTGTCTTAGCCAGCTACTGACTTCACAGGCTTGCATCAGCCTAATGGATTAGGAGTTCTGTTATCACATTTGTAAAGGGGATTGAAAATGTGCCCAGCTCACATATATCAAGTGAAGTCTATGGGGTCCTTTACAAAAAAAAAGAAAAGAAAAAGAAAACAGGAAAATCTCCCATATTTTATTCCCAGAGCAGCAGCGGACCTGGATTGAGGTGGTCGTGTCTCACACTACATGGTGTTGTTAGAGACAAGCACAACAAAAGCCACGGAGATATTACATTTACCTTTTATATTTCAGGCACTTAGCTGAAACAGAGTTACAAGATCGACTGTTGAGTAAACTTCAAGCTTATAAACTTCAAGTTTATTCGACAGCGACATTACAAGAGACCAGCAGTTAGGAGAACAAGGTCCCTGGCAGACAATCCTATACATCTGGTTTAGAACTATGCAACAGAGAAGTGCTAGGGAAATAAATGAGGGACTGGCTCTGAACCGAAGCTTAGAGAGAGACTTATTCTTGGAATCAGAGCGGATTCCAAAGTGTCGGAGTTATTGCAAATCTTCAACACAAAAACTGTCAAAATAAAAAGCTAAATCAATGCAAAGTTGTCTTACAATATACTGTACAGTAGGTCTAAGGACAAGAGGAGAAAAGGATGAACAGTTTATGAAAATATTAACATTCTGCCAAATCACCAAAGACAAAAAAGTGAGCAGTTTGATGTGGCTAAGTGCACCATGCTGGAGATGGACCACGTCAGGGGCTAGTATTTTTGCACCGATGATGCCAGGCGCCATCGTTTGCCACCACCTACACACCAACGGATGGGTATTTTTAAATATTTGTGTAACAGCATCACATGGAGCTTGTGAGGCATATGGCTGGGGAGGAAGATGGCTGATTTTCTGGGAAAGCCTCCAACAGCGACAGTTGGCGTTCCTACGTCACCACCTTTGATTAGGGACACCATGCAATGTGAGGGACCTTCGCGTAGTGCTCGCTGTGGGTGAGGGGCCTCGCCAGGAAAACGAGCCCACGGCCCACATGAGGCCCGCCGCCCCAGAGACTCACCCTCTCCAATTTACAAGAAGGAACAGTTATCACTTCAGGGAAGGGTCACCGCACAGACGTGCCCTCTGCGAAAGCGACTTGCGTCCCCAGGTAGCACTGGGTGTGCTTTAATGCCGAGCCAAAACCAGCAGCAGGTCTGCCCCGCAGCATGACAGACTTGTGTGGCTGGAGATAAATGTGAAAGTAGACAAAGGCAACCTGCTGTATTAGCTGGTTGACTGATTCTGCAGCGAGAGGAAAAACCGGGGAGGCGCCCAAACGCAATGGTTGACTTATACTCCATCGCAGGATGGTGACGTTTGCAAAAAAAAGAAACAGCAGATCTAAAAGCTCAACGCGTAGCGATGCCACCATGTTGCGAGCTTGTAGATCGGCAGTAATTGACGGTAAATTTGCATAGACAGATAAGTGTTCACCTTCATTTCTATTTGTTCTGCTGTTGCACACACACACACACACACACACTCCTTTGCTGCCAAACCACAACCTCCACCCCTCATTTCTCACATGGCCCTCTTCTAGCGCCACCATGATTCTTGCAAAACACATTTTTGGACACTGCGCCTAAAGATTTTGCCCTAAAATCACGCTAAGCGGTACACAGTATCTCTAAAGTCATGTCATCAACATGGATCTGTCCCATTTCCCATATTCCCTTCTGATCGGCAACCATTGCCTTCTAAAGTTTGTGTATGCGACCCGATGGTCGCTTATCTCCAAATTAGGGAGTCTTGCTGGTTATACTGTATACCGCTGCATTGTCTGAAGGAATCCAAACCAAAATATGTTTTACTCTTGTGTACCTGTACAAAAAGATGTAACAATAAAGTACAACCTTGAACCTTGAACCTTCATATAGCAAGCGTACAAGCTGGCCTGGGCTACTTAATGCAGAGGATGTCACGAGAACGTTATCTTATGAATATGTAAATGATCTACAGGTGAACACGGATACACTGAACACAGATGTGTTGTCGTACGGCACAAACACACGTGTACGTGTGCCCGAAAATTATGCACATACGCAGGCATAATGCATCTGCTTACCCATACAGACAATATATCACTTGCAAGCACAGTACACCAATTCAAAGATGAATTGTCACAAGCAAGCAGACAAAGACACTGGCACCATGCACATAACATACATCACATACAAATCTGGCGAGGAAGTGATATGAGTTGGATATGAGGAGGCACCAGTCCCCTTTTCAAAGAATTCTACCTCTTTTGACTAAAATAAAAATAAAAAAACAGACACAAATCTCACCCTAGCTCCTTGTAAACGCAGAGGCAAAGACTTTTTTTTTTTTCAACTATTAAAATATATGCTGCTCACAAATTCAAATCTGGGAAGACAGCGAAAAACGCAGGCTTGGAGGGTGTGTGTGTGTGTGTGTGTGTGTGTGTGTGTGTGTGTGTGTGTGTGTGTGTGTGTGTGTTATATATATATATATATATATATATATATATATATTCTTTTTTTCTTTTTTCATTTGAAAGTCGTCAATAAACAGAGTAAATAATCACATAAATAGAGTGCAGGGAGAACAGTGTAATGCCTCAAACGAAATAGGAAACTATAAGTAAACAAAGAACTAAATGGACCTGTTAGAGTCCATTTGGTTCCATTTGTATACTGTCAGAGTTAGGGGAGACACTGACATGTAAAAGTTTGAGAAACACCGCCATATAGCATATTATGCTGCATATGCTATATGGCACATTCTGTAGCACAATATGGAGAGGGGACTTCTAAGGCCGCGAGCTGGCCCATATCCATTTGTATGTCAAGCACAGAGCAGCTCGTGAATATTCATAAACTGTAATACAACACCGGTCGGTTGTCAGACTGTCGCTCCCTCTCAGGTGGCAATATTACATGTCTGAAATATGTATTACTTATTATGGGCACTGTAAAGACGTCCTTTTCATTTCGTGAACAAACACCTGAGAGAAATAGTAATAGGGGTGTGTGTTTGTGTGTGTTTGTGTGTGTGCGTGTGTGCGTGCGTGCGTGCGTGCGTGCGTGCGTTTGTGTGTACATGGGCGCCCGCGTGTGTGTACATACCAAAACAGAAACTACGTTCAATTAGCTCATACGTACAGCACAATCAAAAAGGTGGAATGATTAATAATTTTAATCAAAGGTAGGACTTTCTCTGTGCTGCATTTAACTACTCGCTTGCACCACCAGGACAAGCACATTTCTCTTAGACGTTTCAAGATGGCTCTAGCCCCAAGCAGCTTTGTGAATGCTTTTGAATTTCAAGTGAGCTCCAATTAGAATCAACAAATGCACATCTTCTGTTCTCTATTCTCAGGGTGGCAGAAGAAAAGAGAATGTCTAGAGATGCTCTTTCCATCTATTTAAAGAACAAAGCCAGTGATAAATTAATGACTTCACACAGCACAGAAGAAGCCTTGTCACAATTTTAAGGCCATTGACATTTAGCGAGAGTCTCAAGCTCTCCTCAGGGTGTGTCATCCGTTTTATCTTCAACATGTGTAAAACACGGAGCTGTTCGATCATCACTGCAACATTGTCTTGGGAAGACGGCGAAAATCGCAGGCTTCGAGCCTGAAGCTCATAGAGGTGTACAGTAGAGGTGGGGGTAGCACTTTATAATGAAGTACCTCAATAAAGGCTAATTAACAGCTAATAAGGCACTTATTGACAATTAATTAACAGCTAATAAGGCACATTAACAATTAATTAACTCTTATTCAAACATTATTAAACCGTAATTAACGAGTTAATTATAATGAATTAACAACTAATTAAACACTTATAAGATACTTATTAACCTTAATATGTGATTATACATCTTAACTCTTCTAGTGCCAAAACCGAATAAATTCGGTTTATTAAAACGTATTGAGGAGTGCCAAAACCGAATAAATTCTTTTTTTTTTTTTTTTTTTTTTTTGAAAAATTTTTTTTTTTTTATTTATTTTTTTTTTTATTTTTTTTTTGGACCCCATCAAAACTAGTGAACATGATTTCAATCGCGATTTTGCATGTTCCAACCCCATACAACCCCATCTAACATACAGGGCAGCCATTTTTGTTTACATAACAACATAACATAATGGCTATTATCTCAAGAATGCCTGAACGGATTTCCAATCGGATTTTTTTGTTTGAAAGCTGTGAACAAACTGCACAAAACCACAACAATGCAATCCAGGATTGCATTGGATTTTTTAGAGCTCATTCTTCTCTGTTTTTTTCCCATGCATGAGGTGTGCAAGGTTTAATCGTGGCTAAATTGCCGAAAATAGATCTTCTAAAATGCTTGGTAGCCAATAGCTAACTTCAAGCTAACTTCATCCTCTTCCTGTAAATGCACAAAGGAAAGTGTTCTGGCAAGTCATGGCTCCAGGGCTTGGGCATGCATTACCAGCATATCTCTATTATTCTCTGGCCACTGGGATGCCCTCTAGTGGTGATAGGCTGGCATTAAATGAGTTAATAAGGCAATAATAAGGGGGGGTAGTGTATTTATGAGATACTTAATCGTTATGTGCTTATAAGTTCTTAATTAATAGTTATAAATGTATTATAATACTATTTAGATTTATAAATGGTTAATAAGACTTAATTAATAATTATTAGTCCCCTTATGGGAAACTTAATATCCGTTGAGTCCTAATTGTGCATTTAGAAACCCTTTACTATGCACTTATTATGAGATCAATTAAAACTAACAAATCCTTAATAAAATCTTTAATATAACAGTATAAACAACAACAAGTCATTAATTAAGCCTTTATTAACACTTTATTAGGCAATTTAAAGCCACCTATTCTAAAGTGGGAACACATCGGGTACACCCGCCACTCTGACATGTCTCCTTTCCGACATGTCAGAGTGGCGGGTGTACCCGAGTCTGCAACATTCGGGGTCGCCACAGCACCAACAAAACTCTGAAAAGTGATGACTCATCACTTTTCATCACTAAAGTCGATGGGAGCCCAACTTGATTTGGCCGCTGTGGCGACCCCGAATGTTGCAGACTCGGGCGCCCTAGCTAAATCATTAGAGCATGCCCTGAGCTACATCTGTGCAAAATTTTGAACTTTTAGACTGATTAGCACGAGAGAAAAAAAACCCTAAGGCCTCCGACTAACATGAAAACGCACCCATACGTGTATTGTTTTCTAAGGCCATTTCTAGCCCACAGAATGTTTTTTGTGCAAAACAAATGCCTGCAATGGATTCAGCATGATGACAAACCCCTAGTTAGACCCCTCACATCCCACTTAAAGCAGATTTTCTTTCAGTAATTTTTTCCTTTATATTGTAGTGTATAGTAAGTGAAGGTAGATAGGTCGTTTTCAAAACTTTGCCCCGGTGGGATTCCTTGGGACTTTTTTTCCCTCACTAAGGACATAATGAGGATACAAAATCAGTTGAGTTTGCTACTATTGCAATTTGTTCTAGGTCTAACCCTAAAATGACTGGACTATAACCCCAGGTAGCATATTCCACTGTGAAACAACTGTTTAATTCTGTTATTTAGATAAATCTGCAGGTGTCATCATCTGCCGTTTGTTTTTCAGCTGTGCTGTCAGAGACGTTCAGACAGTCACTGTGATTGGTTGAGAAACCAGTAGTCCTATTACCTCCCGCCCCCCATTTGCTGTGATTGGTTTAGAAGTCATGCTATGGGTGCTTCAAAGGGTCAAAAAAGGCGAATTTGAGATGTTCTTCTTCTTAATCATATTGCGTGTTTATTATGATCAAAAAAATCAAAATGGCCGCCTGGCGGCCAGGGGGTGCACGTGCACCCTAGGACACCCCTTAAAATCGCCTATGGTAGCATTCACCAGCGTGGGACTAATGCAGTCAAATGCTCTACCACTGGGACATGAGGTGAACAAAAACAAGCGCTCCTACCCCAATCTAACTGAGTTACCCAAACAAACTGTAACATATATATTTAGAGGGGTGATATCAAACGCAGAGGCATGGATGCCCATCCCCCCAACAAATCCCTAGCTCAATACTGCAGACACAGTGACTTTGCAGGTAATAGTTTTGCTTCTGATATGTGTTTATTGCTTTTTGGATTATAACTCACAACAAGGCCACAGAAGCCTCCTTTGTTCACACTTGGGCGCTGTTCACAGTGGGTTAATCCTTTAAAACAACCTTGACAACCTGTTGTTTTGCATTATTCACTGTTTTGTTTTGTCTTCCTTTCATTCCCTCTTCGTGTACTTTAACTAAACATATGTTTTAAATCTGACACAACATGCTTGGCTTATCTTCTTTGAAGAACATAGAACAAAGAACATATTCTACCCCACCACCCACACATACAGTACAGTACAGGCCCATACATAACACAACACAATGATAGGATCAGATGACCTGGGAGTAAAGAGAAAGGATAAATTATAGGTGAAGACAGGTGGTTATAGTGAAAATGAAACAAAACAAAATGGTGATTTCGCTTTCATCTCTAATTCGTTCTCACAGACTCACACCTGTGCGCGTGTGGCTGTTACTCAATCTGATAAGCACAGTATATCCCTGCTGTCGGGCCTAAACCACGCTAACTCTAAAAATCATTTCATCATTTTTCAGAAAATGAAAAAACATCCAGCTCAAGTGGAGTTAGGAGGTTTTGGCTGAAGCGTGTTTACTACTTTTCATAGTGCGTTCAATAGTAATGATTTTTTTTAAAGCACAAAAAAAGCAAAATAGAGTTAGCTGGTTTCTGCCGGACAGTGACGATGTCATAGATTGAGCACATAGCCCTTTCTGTGATGTTATCTACTTAATAATAAAGTTGAAAACCAATTCAGAATGTCAGTTCAAAACTATAATAGTGTGCATGGCAAGCTTTATCTTAATGAGGGAAATGTGATTTACACTTCGCTTTTTTTCAACATAGATCACAAATGTATCACTAGGACTTTGTGTAATCCAGCACAGGTATAAATGTATTCATTAACTGCATTATCCTAACGCGTGGAATTGCATTAACTACATGAACCCTATTCAAGGCTGAACATTCGTCAAAAATAGAACATCCGCTCACAATATCATACGCTTGTACAGAGTAGAGTAAATCGTCTATTTTTGGCAAAGAGAGGGAAAGGCACTATATAAATATATATAGTGTGTGTGTGTGTGTGTGTGTGTGTGTGTGTGTGTGTGTGTGTGTGTGTGTGTGTGTGTGTGTGTGTGTGTGTGTGTGTGTGTGTGCGTGTGTGTGTGTGTGTGTGTGTGTGTGCATGTACAGTGTAAAGGCCGTTTCAGGCGGGAGACTATTGGCGCAGGCGTTCTCGCTTGGATCAGCGGTGGATCGCACTGTAATCATTGTTGTTTTGTCCTCCTGTGCGTAGTGTGGAAAAATAGCTGACCACAATCCAGCTCTTGCCGCCCGCAGGCGCGCATTAAACGAGCACGAGTTAGAGAATTTCACGGGACCGTGCCCGCATTCCTCCCCGTGCTTCAACTTCTCCGTGCATCCCAACCACCCTTCAGAAACCGCTGACGTCATGTGCATTCGCAAATAGAGTTCTACTTTACATGCTGCCATTAGGCGGAAACAGGGAAAAAAATCTGTTCTACGTCTCCCGCTCCGTCGGTTGTGTTCGAAATAAACATTATCCAAACAAAACATAGATTCGCACAAAGTTACACCTAAGAGCGAGTTAAGAGCTACAATCTATTTTTGTTTGTTTCGCTGGGGGATGTAAACAGAACCGCACCGCATGACGTAACTTCCCGTAAACGCAGCACTTTCGCCACAACTTCCAGAACAACACACAGCGCAGGTGGAGCCCAGGGTGCTCAAACTCACAGAGTTTGGTGGTTCCTCCTCAGACTCAGGGACATCGGTTCTTGAAAACCATTGGTCCGATCAAATTACTTCTCGGCCACGTCATATGTGGTCCGGGGCCCTCAGGGATCCTTGAGGGAGTTCCAGGCAGTCCCCAGCTAAATGATAGTTAGGAACCAATTGGACCCTTATGGGTCTGTAATTCTGAGAGTGTATTTGCACACTCTCAGAGTTAAATTAACATTGATTTTACAATAACAATTGGGGTCTCAGAGATAGAAACACCATTAAATGGTGGTCCATAGCCTAATGCAGGGGTCCTCAAATACAAATCTTGAAGGTCCAGAAATATTTTTTTGAAACAGGTCCGGGTCCGAAAAAAAAGGCGAAGGCGAAATAAGGCGGATACATTTATACAGTATGTACTGTATGTATGTATGTTTATTTTATAATCATTAGAATTGTTTATTTTAATTATTATTATTATTATTTGGAACTTTGGAAATCTCAGTTGGAACTGTTACCCCTGCTACCCGATGCTGGATAAGCGGTTGAAGATGGATGGATGGATGAATGGATAATTATTTATGCATGTAGAGTAGGCTACATTATTTACATTTATTGTGTAGCAATAAAACACTGGCTTATAGTTTAATTATTGGAAACTAAAGAGCATGAATGCAATATTAGGCTTGTCGTTCAGAATGGAAAATAAAGTGAAACTTAGCGTGAGGGGGAGAGGATTACTTGACATTCAGTTGACACACGTACTGCACAAGCCAGACTGTGCTGGTTGCCTATGTCAAATGGCCAGTCAAATCAGGGTCAACGAGTCATAGTTATTAACCTAACACAGCCTAGGATAGCTGGCAATAATATGCGACGACACATCACATTGTTAAAGACGCATGATCACGCATCGCGAGTTTCGCGACCATTTCTCGTCTAATGCAAGCAGTTGGAGCCTTACATCGTGGATATTAATGTGTTGCTGTTGTCCTCTCCAATTGAACAGCCAAAGGTAGAAGATCTCTAAGTTATTAATCCAGTGGGAGCAATGGTTTCCAAGAGGTTTTAGCAACTTTTTCAGGCAGCGAGCGGCATGAGTGTGTGGAGAGGGGAGGGGAGGGGGGAGCAGCATGGAGAGCGCTGCTTCGGAGGGAAGGAAAACCTTTGATCTACAAGCCCACAGCACGTTGCACCCGCTACGCTTTGTGGGCTTGCAAATTGGCGTAGGGGTGTGTCTTGTGAGCCTGTGTATGTGTTTGAGCCCCACGCACACACAAACACAAATCACACACATTCAGTCCGATCGTCAGATACAACTGTGCGGAGATTTCTCAGAAATGTGCCGCGGTCCGGACGGAGGTGCGCCTGGGTCCGGACATGGACCGCGGTCCGCCTATTGAGGACCCCTGGCCTAATGCATCAAACTGGGGGCTCTTGACATTAAAATGGTTGAGAATCACTGCTAGAGCCAGTAAAAATCTTCTCTTATGGGGGTCCCTGGCATATCTTTTCAAATGGCGGTCCGTGGGCTACTAAGTGTCAATTTGGGGGTCCTTGACATGAAAAGGTTTGAGAATCAATGTCATATGGGACACACATGCCAAGTTTGAGGTCAATTAATCGGACAGTGCCCTATGCCCCGGACAGTCACAGACAGTGATATGTTCGGGTAATTAACACATAGATAGATATACAGGATGTCCTGGGTCAATGCCACCAATGTTACCAAAATGTAAACAGATTACAAATGAACCTGGTCACAGCATTATGAATTGCTTTCCAAATTTAATTCATCCATTTGTAACTGATGGAAGCATTTCACTTCCATCAGCTCCCTCTGCCTGTCCACCCACTCCCACACGCACTGTAAAAGAGAAAGGATCTCTTTTTAAAAGCGCATGAAAGAC
This sequence comes from Nannobrachium achirus, assembly GCF_963921795.1. Lineage (NCBI taxonomy): Eukaryota > Metazoa > Chordata > Actinopteri > Myctophiformes > Myctophidae > Nannobrachium > Nannobrachium achirus. The sequence goes on along the minus strand of NC_137815.1, from coordinate 53,904,398 downwards.
AGAAATGTGGGAGAGAATAGTGACAGTAATAATGAACATCGGCCATGGTTTCACTCTACGCTTCCTGTTATTCTTGCTCATTGCACGGAGGGTAGCGTCTCTGCTTATCACGTCGGTGTGGCGCGGTTCATCCACGCCACGACCATGCCAGCATGCTGCCTTTGAAGTGTTAATGAGATCCCCATCATCCGCCAGAAGCCATCTTTACTGTACACTAACAAAAAAATCGAACCTCTGTTCGAAGTGGAGCTGTGTGTGTGTGTGTGTGTGTGTGTGTGTGTGTGTGTGTGTGTGTGTGTGTGTGTGTGTGTGTGTGTGTGTGTGTGTGTATATTGCAGTTGATGCTCAGGGCAGGCTAGACTCAACAGCACCTCTCTGGTCACCCAGGGTTACTACATACAGGCTACATACAGACCCACAGACCCACCCACCCACATACCCACCCACATACCTACACACACGGCCACGTATAGGGAGCTTGTGTTCCACACAGCTCCAAAAAACAATAAAAAGAGAGATTGTCTCCCTTTCTTTCACTTGGATCATTCACCATGAAAGCTTAATGTTTGACTTTTTCCCAAAGTCGAGTACTTAATTTAACATTCGACATCTGTGCCACATTCTTCTCCAGCTTTGATACTTTGCTAGTCTGCAAACAAATACCCCTGCAGCCACATTGTTGTCTCTCTGTCTTTGAAAGATGTGTGTTGTAAGCATTGTAGACCGTATGAAAAGATAAAAGGCCTACCTGGAGCCACACATTTCAATTAGACGAAGGGGTGGGCGGCCCTCGGTGAGTGTGCGTTTTTTTCAACAATATCACATTGGCCAGTGAGCCTGTTCTCATTTGACTTCTCTAATTCAGGCTGACTTTTTCAATAATGGCGGTGAGTTAACTCAATCTAGCGACAGACAGCCCGATGAATTGCCCTGTCAGTCACTTTGGAGTTTTGCATTCGGCAACTTAACTCGCAATCTGCTCGGCTGTAATGCAATTAAGCAGCATCAAATGAGAATCAGCGTTGAGCGTTGAGCTCTGAGTACAAGTATTTGCAAGGGAGACATAAGGGAGGGTGGGGGGAAGGAGGTGTGGGGGTGTGGGGGGTACCCGCCTGTAGAAGGAGGTGTGGGGGTGTGGGGGGTACCCGCCTGCTCGGTTGCCGAGCGACACCAGGGGAAACGAGAAATGGAGAGAAAGGTGCGCGCGCACATGCGCACGTGGGTGTGTGTGTGTGTACCGGTAGTGTTGAAGGAGTAGGGTGGTGGGGCTGAGAGAGAGAGAGAGGGGGAGGGGGAGGGACAGTGATGGGAAAAGTACTCAAATTCTTTACTTAAGTAAAAGTATCAGTACCACAATGTAGAAATACTCCATTATGTTCACAATTGACTTGAGTAAAAGTACAAAAGTATTGGTATCAAAATGTACTCAAAGTACCAAAAGTAAAAGTAGTCATTATGCACAATGTCCCATTTCAAGTTTTCAAATGTAGAAAAATCTTGTGAAAATTTCAGTTCTACAAGCTCACAATGCGTCACATTGTGAGCTACTTTCCACCACAGGTAGTGTTGCGATGACAAAGGGGTAAGGTGGAGAGAGACAGAGGCAGAGACAGAGAGAAACAAAGCAAAAAGGAACAACCATGACTAGTTGGTCTGTGGTGTGTACTCACCCAGTGTGACCTCTGTCTGCATTGGCATGGACAGGGCCGGGTGTTTGACCTCGCAGCTGAACAGAGCGTCGTTGTCCAGCTGTGGGTTGAGGGTCCAGGTGAGGCGGGCCTGCACCAGCACGGAGCCGTCGCTCTGCGGGAGGTGCGTGTGGCTGAAGTAGTAGAGCGGGTCGGTGCTCTGCACCCAGCGCGGGAACTCCCGCGACACCACCGTCTCCGGAATCACCTCCGTGGCGGGGCTGGGCTCGTGCGACTGCGGCTGGCCCTGGGTGAGAGTGTTGGTTTTGACAGCAAGATTTTGATTTGGTTTTAGTCATGGTCTTTTGGATTTTTTGTTTTTTTTTGTTTGAGTCTTTAGTCATCCGAAATGTTTTAGTTTTATTCTAATTTTGTCGACTAAATATACAGTTGGCGACAAAAATGTATTTTGGCAGGCCTTGGTGGCGTCGTAATGGCAGATTTTATACTTGGTTGCGTACAGAAAATAGACGATCTAACAAGCTCACAACGTGTCGCAACGTGAGCTTGTAGATCTTCTATTTTCAGAGCGAAACACCCGAGCGCAACCAAACACAAAATGACTTGTCATTTAGCTTTACTGGATCTTTCCCCACTATAGTTCCTCCCTAACATTTTAGTCTAGTCTTTATTTGTTGACAAAATTGTCAAAATATTTAGTCTTATTAGTTTTAATCATCATAGCTTAGTTTTTATTTAGTTAGTGTGGTTGCTATGTATAGGCAACACACTATTGTATTCGGTCCGAGAATGTTTTCCCAGCAAAGTGCACCTGTGTTTTGTAAACTTTCTGAGTAATGTTATTCGGGTTGGGCTGCTCCGGACTACAGTACTCCTCCCACAGTCTTGAGTCAAAACGAACGGCTTCATCTGGAATCGTGTGCTTGCATTCTTTTTTTTTTTATGACTTTATTTTCAAATTTTCAAATTTTTCAACAACATCAACATCACATAAAAACAACCCCTTCCACCCACCCGCCCCACCCCCCCTAGGCTCTAAAAAAAACACATAAAACAGACAATATGCAAACAAAACATAAAAACAAACATAAGCAGTAGGACAGGATATTACACTTTTGGACAGGGACAACTCCCGCCACTTTCATACAACAGTGGCTTCAAAAAGACAGAGTAGATAAGCACAGTACATTCTGATACTTAGTTAAAGGGATGTTCCTCAGCAGGCAATAAGAGGGGTCCAAGCTAGGACAAAGTTCTTGCTGGCTCCCTTGACTTTATACCGAGTTTCTCCAATGGTATGAAGGAGAGGACCTCCTTCAACCATTGTGAGAAAGAGGGTGGCTTTTTGGATTTCCAATTAAGAAGAATTAGTCTGCGAGCCAGCAAGGAGGCAAATGCCACCGCATTCGATTGAGGAGGTGTGACTGAGCAATCGGGGGGAATTATGCCAAAAATGGCTGTGTGGAAAGAAGGAGTTATTTCTGTTCCACATATACGTGAGTGCATATCGAATATTTGTCTCCAATAGTTCTCCAGCTTATGGCACGTCCAGAACAAGTGGCCTAATGAGGCTGGGGTCTGGCTACATCTCGGGCAGCCAGGGTCCGGAATGTTGAATAATCTGGCCAGCTTTTCCCCTGAATAGTGGAGTCTGTGTAGTATTTTAAATTGAATCAAACCGTGTGCTTGCATTCTGCTAAGAGATACGTTGTTGTTGAGATACTTTATTAGTGAATTAATTTCCCCCATTGAAAATGCAAAAACGGCAACCACACTTGCCATTTTCCGGAATTGCATCTTTCTAGTTTTTATTTAGTTTTTGCCAGTGAAAAAAACTAGTCGACGAACATTTTCCGTTGTGGTTTCGTCCACTGAAATCAACCCTACCTGGGTGTGCGTGCGCTCCCGCGGGCTCTCCGTGTACAGGCGGGACAGCCGGCCCTCCGGGTCCAGCAGGGAGAGCGAGCGCTGGAGCTTGGTGTCGTCCATGTCCCGGCCGACGAGCGGCCGGGCGCCGCCCCGCACCCCGGCCGAGCCGCCGCCCTCCTCCAGGGCGGAGGGGTGGATGTAGGAGATCACCTCTATCAGCTCCCCATCGCGCTTGAAGTACACCTGAGACACACAGCAACACGCAGGATTGGAACGTGAGAGGAGGCTGTAGGCTGTGGTGGAAATGGTACTCCTATTGTTTACAGAACAACTTAATTTTTTACAACAAGGGTTCATATTTTAGATTGTAATTAAAGAATATAAAAGATGAGTGTTAAAATTATTTCATTTACTTCTTTCTATTGTTTTAGAGATTCTTATTTCAGTGGTTGGGGGCATGCGTACAAGTGGCTATAAATATGTCATTTTACACAGAATAAGTCCATTCCCAAGATACAACGCAACCTTTCATGGTTGGATGTGACTTATGGGGGCTAGAAGTGTTACTGTAAATAGCAATAAAGAAACTGCTGGCTTATTGTGTCTAAAAATACATATTTAACCACTTGTACGCATGCCCCCATGCGTACGCATGCCCCACATTTTAGCAAGGTAAATGCGATAAAACAATAGAACGAAGCAAATGAAAACATTTTAACACTCACTTTTTCTTTTCTCTAATTACAATCTAAAATAGGAACCCTTGTTGTAAAAAAACAAAGTTGTCCTTTAACTAAAAGTATCAATACTGCAAAGCTGAAATAGTCTGTTACAAGTAGAAGTCCGGAATTCAAAATGTACTAGAGCAAAAGTACAAAAGTGTTGGCATCAAAATGTACTTAAAGTATCAAAAGTAAAAGTACTCATTATGCAGAATGTCCCATTTCAAGTTTTCAAATGTATAGAAATCACTTGAATATAGCAGATCAATATGCGTTGCATCGTGATGCATTGTGAGCTTATGGATTGGCTATTTTCAAATGGCCGAAAAATAATAATCAAAATCTACAAAGTAACTAGTAACTAAAGCTTTCAAATAATTGTAGTGGAGTAAAAGTACAATATTTGCCTCGCAGATGTAGTGGAGTAGAAGTAAAAGTACAGACAATTGGAAATACTCCATTAAAGTAAAGAAACCTAAAAAATTACAGTACAGTACTTATAGTAAGTAAATATACTTAGTTACTTTCCACCACTGGCGGTAGAATGGGGACTGCGGTGCAGAGCGGACGGTAGAGATGGGAATAAAAAGATAGGGGCCAACAGATGGATAGCGACATAAATATTCTCCGAACTCATTCTTTACACTCCAGCACACAACAGGAAACTATAAACAACCTGAAGAAGTTATTCTGGATAGAGTTGTAGTCAGGGAATTTTAATAAAACCCTGGGAATAAATTCCTTACCAAACAATTTCTTCACCAATGTGTTCGTAAAGGTGTCTAGTAACATATATAACAAAGATTGAAATTCAACATCCCTAGCAAAATGTTTGACAGCTAGGGTAATTCTGGGTCTCATTCACTGTACTATAAGGGAAAAAATCACTCCCAAAAATATGCTTTAAGTAGCATGTTAGGGGTCTAACTGGGTGTTTTTAATTATTCTGAATCCATTGCAAGCATTTGTTTTGCACGAAAAACATTCATTGGGCCAAAAACAGACAGAAAAAAACTATGGTTTAGTGATGAGTCATCACTTTTCACAAGGTGTATGGGGTCCATTTTCGGCCCAAGGGATGTTTTTCGTGCAAAACAAATGCTTGCAATGGATTCAGAATAATTAAAAACACCTAGTTAGACCCCTCACATCCCACTTAAAGCATATTTTTAGGAGTGTTTTTTTTCCCTTACAGTATAGTGAATGAGACCCAAACATTTTGCTAGGGATGTTGAATTTCAATCTTTGTTAGATATGTTACTAGACACCTTTACGAACACATTGGTGAAGAAATTGTTTGGTAAGGAATTTATTCCCACATTTGACAGATATTCTGCTAACTTTCCCTGACTATTGAGTTGCCGCCCATATTAACTCATTAAAAGCCTCAGACATTAACGGATTATAATATCCAGAGTGCCTCCCACCCCCCCCCATTCACGGCCGTTCTCTTATTTTGTCTTATTTTGAAGGCCACCGGAAGTACTTCCGGTCTGACGTCATCGGATCCTTCGACTGAACCGATCATTGTTTATGTGGAGCCATGCTGGATCGGCTCGTAGCGTTTATACATGTGTTTTATAAGCGAGCATCTGCCTCCATCTTCGCTTCTAAAGTGTAGTTTTGAGATAATGGACATTAAAGATGAGGCGGCCCGTCCACCTCAATGTTATGGGATGACTATTGTGTGCTCGTGGAGCCGTGATGATGACAAATCAGCGCGGATTTCGTCTCCGGAGCGTCGGCCATTGTACTAGGTATTTTTACTCGCCGTTACAGTAATATATTACCTTTCCCGCGACATCGCGTGGATGGCACTATAGATACTCTATTACTTTTCCCGCGACATCGCGGGGTTGGCTTTTAATGAGTTAAGTGTCGGTTCTGTATCGTGAGCTGCCACAGCGTAGCAGGCAGTCCTTCCATATTATAGCTGTTGCCTCACCATTTCATGAGTCTATTAAACATCCCTGGCTCCCCAATCCCCCGACAGGGGATTCAAGCACCCATTTCGACACATAACCCCCAGATATTAGCATTGAAATAAGGCTGCATAGTCACTGCCGGCGGCGTTGCAATTTCAGAAACTGATTTACTTTACTTGCCTTTGTTGTTGAAGAAAAGAAAATTATAATCTGCCTATTTTGGGGACCTTTGGTCAATTGAATTCAAATACAATACCAACAATGGTTTCGTAACATCATTATTATATACAGCATATTCTCTATGGCATACCTGGTCATTGTTTGAAGGTTTTGTACAGGGAATGTTGAGGCATGTTTAGGAATGTTGACATGATTTTATCTCAAGGACTGATGACATGGTGGTGGTAAATATCACTTAAAGTATGACGTAAGGCCATTCCAGTGCCATGTACGCCATAAAAGTGAATGGCCTCATACTGTACGTGCAAAGAAAGGAGACTGCACCTTCTGTACTGTATGAACACAAATATGACTTTACAATGTCTACTTTTAGTCCATTTGATGAATTAGTTTTAAAGTCAAAATGACTTTTTTGTGCAGCGATACAAAGTTGCTCGGCAAGCATAGAAAGAGCTCATTGCAACACATTCACAACTTCTGAGTTCAGTCAGTTCACAACTCTGCACTGTCTATTTTAGAAAGGCATTTACAAATTCAAGGAAAGACAGTAAGTATTTTATTTGTATAGCACTTTTCACAGAGAGAACTCACAAAGTGCTCTAGGCCTTGATACAACAGAGAAAACAACAAGAAACATACAAATGATAAGAAACAAAAAAAATAAAAACATATTATTATTATTGTTTTCTTTTTTTGGGGGGGGGGGGTGTTCTGAAAAAAAAAAAAAAAAAAAAAAAAAACATTATTTTTATTTTTTTCGCAAATCCACCATTTGGTCGCCTGGTCGGCATTTGCGGGAGATTTATGGCCGCCCACGGGTGTCTGGGAGCGGACTCTAATTCCTAGGAGACTCCTGGAACTTCCAGGAGAGGTGGGATGTCTGGGCAGGCTGTGTAAGGTATTGTAATTGACGTGAATTCTTTTGAAAACGGAAATGGTAACGCAGCCAAAATGAGCCATAGGCCTAAAGGCACAACATTTATTGGAACACAGTATCAATCTACTGTACCTGTTAACCTGTATGGACTGATGCTTTCAGTATTGAACATAGGCATCTCAATCCATTGAGCAGGTCCAATTTACATGTAAAGCCTCATAGGCATGGCTAGCACATATGTCTCCGTTTTGCCACGCAGGAGCATTCAATAACAATTACAGCATCTGTGTTGATCTACTGTGAACCGAGCACCAAAGACTTAGGCCCATAGAGTTATAATAAGTAGTATAGAGAGGGCAACAGATATCCCCGCCCGTCCACTTGTATTGAGTTGCTCACCAAGCGCATGAAGCCAAATTTCACGACTTCTTCCAGTTGTAAAACGTGACGTAGTGGGGCCTAAGTGACGCGTTTTGCGTCATAGTTTGTGTTCATGGATGTGCTGTGTCTCCAAGTCATGAACGAGCACTTCCGCTATGAACGCGCAGTCAATACAAAGAAGCCGAGATGAAGCGTTCATGTTTCTGGCCCCATCCGTAAAAAAGCTGCAGTACCTCAAACGGCCATCAGCCCTCCCCCTGATGTCTGGGGGCTTGCTTAGGCCTGATTTATGCTTAGACGCATGATGGTGTACCATATCGAAGATAGTCGATGTACAGTATACGGCTATACGCTCATAACATTTCGCATCAGAATATAAATCAGGCTTTAAAATCTAAGAGCATCAAAGGTGTCAACCACAAATCCATAGTGACCCCAGTCCCTCCCAAGCCCTCTTCATCTCTCTTCATCTCATGTCCACTATTTCCTGCTGCCTACCAAACAACTTGTAACGAATGGAAAAAGAAAGGCATTTGAACAGGTTATTAATTAGGTGGAGAACCACTTGGATTAGAAATGATTCATGCATCTGTTCTGACGGAGCTTTCTTCTTGGCAAACTGCTTTGTGTACACAGTAACACCTGTGGCACATAAATTAATTCAGAGTGCACCAGCAAGAAGTCAGATTATCTTGCTTTCAGCATTTAACTTCAGAGACAGGAAATAAATATTATATTGGCCCTAATGTCTATAATGATAAAATACCGTGCCACTACTGTGGACCAACTGGGTGGTGGCAGAGACTCACTGGAGCAACAACTCCTCACTACCACTTGTGTGCAGTCAATGAACATTTCATCAAAGACCTGAATGAGTGGGGGTGACAGGCCTGGGGCTGCAATGGAGAGTCGAGAGCCACCACTGTGAAAGTTCAATTTGTCTACTTTACAGATCAAAACCGGGAAACAATGTTGTAAACGATGCAACACGCTGAACAGAAATCTGTTCAGAGTGTTCTTCAATGATATGAATGAAAAGCCATTGCTTCAGTATATTAGACTAATGTAAATTCTAAGATTGTGTTCCCCTCAATGATAATATTTAAGTCACCCTTCTATTAAATTAATGAATGTGTGCGTCTGTGTGTGTGTGTGTGTGTGTGTGTGTGTGTGTGTGTGTGTGTGTGTGTGTGTGTCACAATAAGATTTATGTCACCCTACATTTTTCTTCATACATTTTTTTGCAGACTGATGCAACAATTTTATGCACATCTTGTTGGTGAAAGAAATATGACAAAATAACCATTGTATTTTTTTATTTTTTTATTGGAGAGCAATCAACAAGTACCAGCTTTAAGTTTCTAAGCTGAGGATGTTTCTACCACAGATATAAAAAGCCGCTGCAGTTCATTGGCGCGACTGGTCAAACAGGACTGGCGGAAGTGCGGAACTGTGGAACTGTGGAAGGCACTCTGCCCCCTGCAGTGGGAAAGAGGGAGTCCCGCCAGTCCAGCGCCAGTCCCGCATCTGATTGGCCTACCGAGCGTCCCATTCTGTCACGCCCAAGGAAGCGTCCTTCAGAATTCAGGAAGCTTGCCAGTCCACTTTGACCAACGCCCCCTCTCGGAGGAGGCGTCTACCTTTATGTCTATGGTTTCTACCTGTGCCTGGCATTTTGTGTCTCAAATAGCCTGCTAATATTTCACAGAAATATATTTGTGTATTAAGTGTAGGCCTATATGATACCAAAATGAGCACAATTCTTACACATATGATAATGCAAAATCTACATACACAGAAGACATTATCCCATGCAATTACGCTACCTGCACCAGTCTCATATTAGTATGTTTGTGCACAAGTCTACATTTGAATTGAGTGTTTACTGGACATTGTGTATCTCTCAATCAGAAAAGTCTGAAAAGAGTATATCCTGAAAGAATTAAAGCCAAACTGCCTATCAACATTATTATTAACCTTGCCTCTAAATATAAAGTATGTTCTGAGTGTTGGATAAGATTAGAAAAGAGGTTGTATGTTTTCTTGTAATAGGGGCCCTTTGAATGTTTTCAGTGATGTTACTGTATTGTCCCTCACATACAATGTCGAATGGAACAAAGGACAGGCATTAAGTGATTATCAGTCATGGCCATGTTACAAATTCCCAAATGCCCCATGGTCCATTCTGTTCACAAATACATTGCCTGTGCACAAACCACTTAATTCTGAAATTAATAGGTAGAAAAGAAAGAGATGTAATGCCAAGCACTAGCCCAAACACAATGCCACATGGCGGTGAAAGGTGAAATGAGTCACTATGCCATATGAGGATAGTTTTGCATTTTTTACTATTGAATAGACAGTGATGAAAGCGCTTGCACTTTGCATCCTGCCAGCATTCCATCCCCTCATCTCCCCCAGCTCCTCTCACTAACATCTCAAGTCCAGAGCCTATTGGAAATGTAACACTAAAACATTTTCTTTTCAGCCGTTGGCCAAAATACACCTTTATGTTGGCACAATTAACCCTCTAAGGCCCACTGTTGTAATATTACAACGTTTGTATTTTATCCAAAAAAAGGTTTAAATCATTTTATTTTAGCTCCCCCTACCACCTAAACATCACCATTGGATTCTATTGTTTAGTATTACAATGCCATTGGCCACAATATTTGCATATAAATACCCCCCAGAGGGGCTGACATTCACACCCGCCACACCCGCTGACATTCCAGAGTTTTGACGAACAACATCTCACTTTTTCATGGAAGCTATTCCTCACAAAAACATAAGTAAAATGCCTGTACTATTTTTTTTGGTGATCATTAGAATGTCTAGAACACGTACATATGTTATTATTGTGAAAAATATCCCCCATATGTAAATTAGAGCATGATTTATGATTTATGATTTATGGCTATAAAACCTTACAAAAACATTTTTTTGAAAAAAACATTACATTTTCCTCTTATTAGGACTCCTACAACACCATCTGATTTTTTTCAATTTTTTATTTCAAGTATTTCTATATTTGGGCCTTAGAGGGTTAATCATGCTGCTGTCAAAGAGACAAGGCTGTAATTTACATGGTGATTGGTGACAGAATTACTCAACGAGAGAAGAGGTAGGCAGAGAGAAAGAGAGAGTGAGAGCATATTGAGAGAGAGTACGCGCAAAGTCGCGCATGCACGCTGTGTGTGTGTGTGTGTGTGTGTGTGTGTGTGTGTGTGTGTGTGTGTGTGTGTGTGTGTGTGTGTGTGTGTGTGTGTGTGTGTGTGAGAGAGAGAGAGAGAGCGAGAGAGAGAGAGAGAGAGAGAGAGAGAGAGAGAGAGAGAGAGAGAGAGAGAGAGAGAGAGGTATAGGTATGTAGTTAGAACCAGAATTTGTTGGGGAACAAGGGGGAATATGGTCCCTCACCTCTTTGATTGGATCCGGCACCTATTTTATTGGATCCGGTGGATCCGGCACCTATTTTATTGGATCCGGTGGATCCGGCACCTATTTTATTGGAGCCGGTGGATCCGGCATTTATTTATTTGGATCCGGGACCTTCCCTGTCAATCAAAATAGTGCTGTTTTGTCATTTATGTTTTCATCCTTCCAAATAGAGACCTTTTTTGGCTGCAGCATTTTTCTTTAGTTTATATTTTCATGTTTTTGTTCAATTTCTTGTAATTTTTCTGATGTGGTGCTTCATAGGTGACAGTGACACACAATAGACAATATTTGTTAATTTGCCAGTTATTCAGATTGATCATTCCAAATTGATAGATTGACTACGAGTGTTCTGATGTGCCAAATGTTGCTGCTAACATTATACTAGGTCAAAAAAGGCAAATAAATAAATAAAAAACCCAGGAAATTGTTGCACGCTCGTCAGTTTACGTGTCCAGCCTGGGATCCGGAACCTATTCACTGACAAATTAAGCACTGGTTAGAACAGACAGACTGTCATTATCTTTCCTCTTTTCAATCAGAGGTTATTTGTGCTCAAAGGGTGTTCTAATGACTGCTGCAGGGAAACTATCATGAATATGCCACGGCAGTGGCTTGTTTCCATGACATCAGATGAGGACAGATCTTGACTGTTGTGGAAATTGAACATTTCCTCCGTGAGAGAATGAAGAGTTAGACACTGATATGTCTATAACAGATTTATTCAATACAACAGATGACAATAATAATAATATGACAATAATTCCTATGTAATACAATAATGAGAAAATGAGAGTAAAGAATAGAAAGAAGAGAGGAGAAAGGAAAAAAAGATGAAAGAAGGATAGGTGGACAGGGTCCAGTTGTCTCGAAAGGCAACGGGAGTCTGACACCGATCTGGATGTTGAGGCAGCTTAAATACAGATACTGCAAGGATACATACACATTGTTAAGATAATTCTGAGGACTGACATTCCTTCTGTCTGACCAAAAGATTTGTTCTCTCAACACTTGAGTATGGAAGGTCACTTCTGCCTAACTATGAAATGTGCTGCTCAACGCTCAGCGACTGAGAGCGGCGACACTACCCTGACCAATGCTGCATGATCATGTGTTCCATTCTTATCGACTGAGAATGGAAGGCACTCTGCTCTAAGCTATGGGGAAAGGCTAGTGAACTTGACCTTACTGTATGAGCCTGCTGCTGCATAACTACGTGTACACAGTACACTGAGGCCTAATCTCATAAGACATATTATCATACTCATTTACTTCCCTTGCTTACATATTATGTTCATAACATCAGCATACAGTCATATATTAATATAACCGAAGTAAGATGAATATTAAATATATAATCTATATCAATAATCGATAACTCAATAATCGATAGATCAATAGCCTGAAAGGGAATATAAATTGTATTTCCATTACATTGACACACAATAGCAAGCTCTTCTTACACACTGCAGTCAATGCTGTTGCCTGTTTCTCAAAAGTACCTGGACATGGCAAGAGTAGCAATGTGGTTTAAAAACCTAGCTTTTGACAAGAGACAAGATGTCTTCTTAGGACTTCTTAGGATCTAGGAACAATCAATTTATAGCAGTGGGGTGTTCTACTGACTAGGATTTAACTTAAGAGGAAGATCTATAAACAATAGCAAACATTTCAGTATTCAAACCACAGCTAGTGCGTCTGATATCTAAAATATTTATGGTTAGCATTCCACTTTGCCATTAAAAGCAACATTAATTCATAGTCAATGACAGTGTCGTTTCGAGTGTGGGAGGCTTTTCAAATGTGAGATCAGTAAAGGTCCTGAAACCTTTTTACCAGACACTTGTATTTTTCTCTTTCCACCAGACGAAGTGCTAGATAATTGGCAAAAGTAAAAGTGGATATAGTCAGAGATCACAAGGGTGATTTCAACTAAGTGAACCCACCACTCATACAGAAATGGATGTTAGCCTGGCTCTGTTTACATGGAATAGGATGCAAAATGAATCCACATTTAAGGGACTCACTCTGGGCGCGATTTAGTTGAACTTTAGCGCAGGGTGCACACACAGCAGGCCACTTATTGGGTCGGTTTCCTCCAATCGTGCTAGTTAGATGACACTCATCTTTGCGCTTAAGGCTGGTTCCCGGTGCAAAACGGCTGTATTTAGGCTCTGAATTAGTCATGGGTTCCCATTACCTTCATCATAGCGCAATGCTATTGAAACAACCGATTTTGCAAAGTTAGAGGAGATGCAACTGCTGCGCGCTACTCATCCCACAGTTTTGGTGGTGGTTCGACCGGATTTACGCCGGACAGTCCGGTTTTTGACCGTGCTGTCCTCTGCCCAGCGCAGCCTCTGGCCGGATACCTAATTGTCCGGCTTTCAGAGTGATTAGGCTACAGTGCATGTGTTATTGCTTAATGGTAACTTACATTTACATATCTCCGCAAATCTCCCGTTTAGCAGATATACAAGCTCACAGCGTGACACCGTACCGCAGCTTGTCGCGTGCTATGTGTGTGTATTTCGTTTACACACACAGCAAGCACAAGTTGCACTACTGCACACTGAACGCTCCATAGTCGCTCCTCCCACGCTTGTGGATAAAACCGACGACGAGTAGTTGTTAGAAAGCCTGGCGAGGCGAGGTTAAGTAGTTGTAGAAGATAAACTGCAGCTCAGATTTGCCCAAAAGACGCCAAAACGAAACGTCATTTAGCCAATGGAGCAAGGTAAATTCGTTGACAAAGAAGCGCAGAATTGACCAGTATCATGCACTTCGCAGCACTTTGTGTAACGTGTTGTCAGCAAAGGAAAGGTAGAACGCAATGCATGCTTTGACTGACAGGCAATAACTTAATGTTCTGCAGCTATAGTTTTTCCTCTAGTCTCTAGTAACAAAATAAGTGCAGCTAAGCTATCTAGTACCCATATGTCCACAGGTCTCCCCTTCTCTTCCCCTCTCTCTGTTTTATTATTTCTGATGCCAGTCATGTGGAATAGATTTCAAAAGGGACAATTTAACTCAAGAATAATTGCAAAAAAGATACAGTGTAGGCCCAGGCCCATCATAAAATAAAATAATTCATGAAGGGTCTTTGGGTGCATACATGTAAATAAAGGAGGTTGGCTACCCAGTTTTAGTTTAAACTACTTTAATCCTATTTTACACTATATTCGTAAATAGCCGATCTACAAGCTATGAGCTTGATTTTTTATTTTTTATTTTTATCAAAACGTGTACAAATTTGGAATAATATGTGTGTCCCTGGCTGGCACAAAATATTTTGAGAAGGGGTCCGCGACTACATATCAATTTGGGGATCCCATACAGCGCGCCCCGGAAAAGTGTCCTCCTTTCTGAGGTCCTGCTGGTGGCCACCCTACATGAGACTGACAAAATATATCTATATATTATGGGCATTCCCAGATATGGACTTGATATTGATGACATCAGAGATCTCCATATATGGGCATAAAAGGGACAAGTGACAAGGACTGACCCAGAGATCTCCATATATGGCCTCTATTAGTGAATACATTTTCTTCATTGACTTGAATGGGGAACATTCAAATGGTAAGACAGAATTAATTTGCAAGTGTGACTCGCGTCACGGCAACCACACTTGCAATTTCCAATTGCATCTTTCTAGTTATGTTTTATTGTAGGCTACCTATAACTTAATTGTTGGACATGAGTGTTTTGTTGAAATTGGAAGAATTTAGATTGCAATCAGTGTGTAAACACTTTGTGAACCCACCTACAAACTGTAGGCACGTCTTAATCCCAATAATATGCTGTCTAAATAGTAAGGAAATATCTGTGCTGTCACTGCGCCTGTAAAGACCAACTAAAAGCTGCTCTTAGCGCAAATTGCAAAAGTCAAACTAAAATAGCATTGCACCCTGATTGCACCAGACTCAACTCAACTCAACTTTATTTATATAGCACATTTCACATGACAAGTCAACCAAAGTGCTGTACAAGTTAAAAACAAAGAGCAAACAATGCAATAAGAACAAAACAATAGCATACAATGAAATAAGCACAAAACAAACAAAAAAAACATTAGCACCAATGAGGGAAATCAGGTGTCGCTAAAAGCCAGGGAGAAGAAATACGTTTTTAAGAGGGATTTAAAATAGATATCGACTGGGCAGCTCGGATGTGTACGGGCAAATTATTCCAGAGCCTAGGGGCAGCCGCCGCAAAGGCCCGGTCACCCCTAGTTGTTCTGTTAGTTGCCAACTCAGTCAGCAGCAGCTGGTCGGCCGACCTCAAGGCTCTGACTGGGAAATAGTCGGATATGAGTTCTGCAAGTGAGGGGGGTGCCGTCCCATTCCTAATTTTAAAAACATACTTTAGAATCTTAAAATTGATTCGGAAGCGGACAGGGAGCCAGTGGAGTGAGCCAAGCTGAGACTGGGGTGATATGGTCACGCTTCTTTTTGCCGGTGAGGAGGCGGGCAGCGGCATTCTGGATCATCTGTAGGCGTCTAGTGCTTGGTCTAAACCGACATACAGGGAATTACAGTAGTCCAATCTAGAGGAAATGAATGCATGAATAACCTTCTCAAGGTCATTGTGGGATAAGTATGGTTTGATTTTTGCTAAAAGTCTAAGGTGAAAGAAGCAGACCACATGATTTTAAGACTAACATGCCCATGGGCACTAAATAGGCTGGGGATCATTTGTTATCTAAACGTGGCGCCGGGCATTAAAATGATATCTGGGTCGGTAGTAAGATATAAATGATAATGGCACTACCCCTTTGCGCCATCTTGTGCCAGACGGAAGATATGGGACCCTCTGAGTTTTAAGCAGCTGTCAGGGCTGTCAGACATGAATCCATGGGGAAATGTCAATGTTTTGACAAGTTCATTGTTTCAGAATTGTGCTGTCTCTTTTCCTCACTCATTCCACCCCCCCTCTATCTCTCTCTTTTTGTCTCCGCCAGGCGTAAGGCAGGGCCGGTACTATGTTTTCGCCCCTGTCTGCCTGTCTGTGTCAATGTTTCTGTCCGTCTGTCCGTCCGTCTGTCCACCCGTCTGTGAGCAGCTAATCTCCGGCACCGTTGGACCGATCGGCATGAAACAGTATGCCCCCATTTTTTATATTACAGATTTTATCCAAACATCAGGAAAAATCTGTACACATTATATGGCATGTGGTCAAGACGGATCTATCTATAAAACCTCTCCCCAAAATGTCTCACTAGTGCCAGTAGGCAGATTTTTGCTTTCATAGTACCATATACTGTACGTAGATTAATACTGATTAATTAATATTAATCAATCTGTAAAAACTTGCTGCATAGGGAATAATAATATGCAACACATAAACGTTTGTTTATTCGCGTGTGCCAATAAAAAAGTGGAAATGTGAATACTTTGTCCGCCATTGATTTGAAATTTGGATGTGCAAACATTTGGGGATTTTTTCAATTCCTACTTTTGATTAATATGCAATATGAGACTTATTCCATTCATAATTCTCACATCAAAACAGAGATAACTGAGTGACTGAAATACAAAGGAACAACAATGGTTCTGTATCTATGAAATGCTTGCTTTCTTCATTGTGAGCCACCATTGAGACTGGGCTCACAAAGATATGGTGTTGAAAATCCAGCTGACAACTCATTTTGCAATAAGCCTTCAGGCAGCGACAACCATAAAGACAATGCGTTTCATTAAAAAAAGAAAGAAAGAGGGCGTTTGAAGTTTTGATCATAAGAATCTGTGCCAAAGCTGCTATATCCAAGCAAATACTTACAAAGTTAATAATGAGGTTCTGTTACAACTGTGGATGGCCGCATAAATAGAACAAATGTTCAGTTTAAATTTGATATTTGTGACCATTGTTAAAATTCAAGAGATCAAGCAGTGTAAAATGTAATGCAGTATACTGTATGTCGAGCAGCGAGCCTACTATACAGTATATTGTTGAAAGCTATAGTGTTACTTTTGTGTCTCTTCTTATGCTGTAACAGCAACTAGTTACGGTAACTTTGATACTTTTGACACATTTGGAATTGTATACAGTATAACACTGTATATGATAACAGTACTACTACTGTATGATTGATTTTTCTTTATTTTAGTGTCATGCTTCCAAGGAAGCCCAGCCCATATGGACTTACAGGACACTTTTACCACATGAGACTGACTGTATGTGTGAAATTACATTATGATTATGGCAATGATACTATTCCTGAATCTAAGCCTTTATGTAACAATGATTTACATTTGAGTTACAAGCAATCTACTGTAGCTCTCTAAATATATTTCTCACATGTGTCTACAGAATAGCAGGAAAAGTGAATTAATATATAACTTGGTGGAAATAAACATGAAAGCAAATATCTCTGAGTGGAGTTAAAGCTTCTTTTTCAAGGCATTATTTTTATGGACCACAGTACAATATCTCAAAGGAGATTAAACAAACATTTGCAGTGCTGGATAGTCCAGAGAGGCACCAGTAATACAATGTATCAAATAACCTTGTTCAAGATTATACGTTAGATGTTACATACCATATTTGTTTTTTGTTTCTCAACATTCTAGCAGCAATAACAAAATATATAATTAAGAAAGACAAGTAGTAAGGTAAGAAATGGCTGATCATGATGTACAAAGCACCTTGAGGTACTTGAAGGTACTGTGTGCATTCTGTGGGTGGATTGTTGTCAGTGTTAATTTACTGGGTTTTGATTTAGTCCTGCAGTGCAAGGCCACTTTGGCAGGATATGATCAACTCTCCACAGAAGTAATTAAACTTTTCCAGACATAAGAGTTTTCTTTAGACTTTTGCTGTGTACTACAGTATATCTATAGGACAGTAGATGCTGCGCCTGGCATTGTCCCATACTGTGCAACCTGACTGAGATATAAATTGCCCATTGTAAGGTCTTGGCTCATACAATAGTGTTCCATGAAATAGTTTTGCCAAAAACACATGAATAGATGTATAAATCCTTCTATAAATGCACACAATCTCTATGTGCGAGACGAGTGGGTGAGTAAGTATCCCCCACGTACCTCGAGATACAGATATCTCTTCATTTATGGGTATAAAAGGTACACAGAAAGAATGAAATACAGACAGACAGTGGCTCAGGAGGTAGAGCGCCAGCGGTCGTCTTGGAATTCGAAGGTTCCAGATTCGATCAAGTGTCCTTGAGCAAGACACTGAGCCCCTAACTGCCCCCGATGAGCAGGTCCGTGGTTTCCATGGTTTCCTCGGTGTGTGGGTGAATAGATGAATGTGAAATAAGTTCTATATACAGTAAATGCAGTCCATTTACCATTTATGCAGTCCATACAGGGTTGAATCATCACTTAACAACAGGCAGCGATTGATGTGCTGTAATGAGATGTCTTGAGCAAAGAAGTAAAGATATTGCTACTACTTAGTATGAAAACCTCCAGCTCATGTCTATCCGTCTGTCACTCTTCTAACATCACAATGACACCTCATCCCAGCTCAGCAGAAGGATAGCTGAACTGTTCTGACATCACAATGATGTTGCAAATGAATTTTGTCCTGTCTGAGCGCATTTCGTTCATCATAGCTTGGATGCTCCGCAACAAGGCCGTGTTAGCATCCGCCTCCGCACCCGCCCCGGGCGGTTCGCTGTCAATGCTCCCGCTGGGGGATGTTGGCGTCTGAGACTTTGCTCGCGCGTCGCGTCTACGACGGTCTGAAGTAGGCATTTTAGCTCACTCTTGGGTCAAAAAAGGACCAAAAAGTGAAAAAATAGGGCGTTAATGAGGCTTGGTATTAATTACAAAAGTTAAATAGTGCAAATAATACGTTTAAATATCACCTTCAGACGGAGCCGATGCTAAACATGACCTACATCCTTGCCGTCCAGCAGGGGTCCCCGAGGATGAGGTTTTGAAATTGAATTGATATTGGTGACAAAAGCTGTGAAGACCTTTTAACCCATCTGCCGCCGTTGACGGTGAGGATTGTCATTGAAAGGGTTAATACCATGGCGCCGTTGACGGTGAGGACTGTGAATCTTACTGTATATACAGTAAAGATATTATTACTTACTTAATGTCGCTCCGGTCCCGCTCGCATCGGTAATGTCGGCGATTTGTTTACAACGCACGTTGGGCGTGCACGCGAAGTGAAGCTCCTCAATGTTAAGTCAATGGCGAGGCCCATAAAGAAACTTCATTTAAACAAAATAGCCATTTTGAGACATTTTGCAGCAGATCTAAATGTAAACAAGGCAAAAGGCAGGGCGCAGCCATCTTCATCTTCTTGTCGCACACTGTCATGTGACTAGATGACGTAATCGTTGCCGTCAAGTGATAATCCAAAAAAACAAAAACAACCCCCTTCCGGCCCTTCAAAATAATAGCGGCGGCCGACGGAGGAAACGACGTGGCGCCGAGGCACCAAGCAACCTTCAGATTAAGAGGCAGTAGATGTGTTAATAAACCCTGGCGTTTGTTAGCTACCTGTTAAAGGTTGTAATTCTGTAAACGACCCCGAATGTCGCAGACTCGGGCGCCCTAGCTAAATCATTAGAGCATGCCCTGAGCTACATCTGTGCAAAATTTTGCACTTTTAGACTGATTAGCACGAGAAAAAAAACCCTAAGGCCTCCGACTAACATGAATACTCACCCATACGTGTATTGTTTTCTGAGGCCATTTCTAGCCCACGGAATGTTTTTTGTGCAAAACAATGCCTGCAATGGATTCAGAATCATCACAAACCCCTAGTTAGACCCCTCAGATCCTCCTTAAATACCCAGAAAAAAAATCTTTTTCTGGGTATTTTCCTCCTGTATAGAAAGTCAATGGGAGCCCAACTTGATTTGGCCGCTGTGGCGACCCCGACGGTCGCAGACTCGGGCGCCCTAGCTAAATCATTAGAGCAAGCCCTGGGCTACATCTGTGCAAAATTTGGCGCTTTAAGACAAAATTGCACGAAATTAGCATTTGCTCCCCTTAACACCTTCTAAGCCAAGGGGAGCCCCTTAATGTTAAAACCGTACTATATCACACATCCCCCCAGGGACTCTCAGCCACGTCGCACATTCCCGGACTTTGTCTTTAAAACCGGAATAAAAGCTTTTGATCCGAAAATCGGCGATCGTCTAACCTTCCCTAGTCACCACTCGTGCACTGATGGCTCATGCAGACCGTGCATGAAGCAGAGGTGACGTCAGCGCCTCTCCTTCTCCAAGGCACCTTCCACCCATCCGTTTACTGTCTACACACTCGAGCTCCTCCTGCAGCCATGCTTGGGGCTATGCTAGCGAAACTTTTCAGGTCTGTTCTTCAGTCACACATGGACTATTTGCGGGGACATTTACGTGAAAGGATCGCGCACGCGAAACGCACAGGGACATCGACGATCGGCCAAAACCCCCATTCTATCCCAACGGAGATCGAGAAAATCATGGTGAGTTACTGGCCTGGGGGAAAAAAAAAAAGAAAAAACAGCGGCGCTGTTCAAGATGGAGGGGCTGCGGGGTCATGTTTATAAACATAATATTATGTCTCAGATCACAATACAATAATAGAAATTTCACGGCTAATCTACCAACCCCCATTCTATTTCGGACTGCAACGTGTTAAGGCCCCACACTATTGTCCCTTTTATGCCCATATATGGAGATCCCTGATGTCATCAATACCATCCCAGCTCAGCAGAGGGATTTAGCTGACCTGGTCTGACATCACAATGATGTTGCAAATGAATTCCGTCCTTTGTCCCTTTTATGCCCATACATAGAGATCCCTGATGTCATCAATATTAAGCCCATGAGCGCCAAAAGTGCGTGACACCTCATCCCAGGTCATCCATATTTGGGAAAATATGGCCACATTTTGTACGTATATGGCCACGGTTTAGCAACACTTATATAAAGTATAGCCCTTTTGTATGAATGGCAGGCTACATGATTATTTTCCCAGCATGGAGCCAGACTAGAATCAAGGTGGTTAGACACTAGACAGGCAACATGGGAAGCAATGTTTATGCACCGAAATTGATTTGTGAACCATATTAATTTGTCACACTGCCATGTTTTGCCAGGTATTTGATAATAATAATAAAAAATACAACAAAATTGTCAGTAAGACAAATATTCAACAGTCCAATAGACAAAATGCACGCTGCACGGTTTTACTGGGCATCTCTCATACTGACAATGTTTAGCTCAAACCGGGGGATTTGAGACTTTTAGCGCTTTTATTGCTGTGTGGTTGCACATATGAAAATACAGCAGTCTCTGTGAGGTTTGTTCAGTACACTGAAAGCAACATAATAGAGCAGAAACATTTTCAATAATTTATAACGGTTTTACTCAAATGTAAGTCATGGGTTCACGCAAAGTCGCAAAGTCTGTGGGGAAAATAGCATTGTGCCCAGATAGCGACTGTCTGACCACGTCTAATTTTAAGATCAACAGACACACGGCAATGTGGTTTCTACTGTACACAACCTGAGCGCACAGCAGTTGCGTAGTGGGGAAGGTACCATAGCACCCTGCACACAGTGCAAAAGGGATTTACAGTAGCTCTGGTATGGCACTTGCGGAGGGCCCTGAATCTTTGCTGTTACATTCACTTAGACACCACAACACAATACACCAAAACAACATAATGTACAGTACATAATGTACTCTATATAAGCACTCACTTTGTGCTTCCTCTTGCTAAAATGATTTCATATTTCCCTGGCTCTTTTTGGAATGGCACAGCACCATAACTCATTCTGTGAGAGGATGGAATTACCTTATAATACTCAGTAAATGAAATCCACTCCTCTCTCTCCATTGCCATTTGAAGCAGTAAGTGTTCAGTGTGAGAAGTATACCAACGGATGTTTTTTTCCAAGATAGTGTTCCTGGTCAAATTACCACAAAATGGTTTTGCAGTAAAATGCTTCAATGGCCTCGCAAAGATAATAATATCAGATAACCTTCCTTGAATTATCTGTGAGTTAAGCTATCATTGGCACAAAAACCTTTGATAAATTATCAATTTATTCATGTCAAAGTCACATACATGGAGGAACCTCAATATCGGCAGCCCATCAGTTTCCAAATGTCCTTTGTAATGTTTGTTCTGTTTCTGTCAGTCCGTCTTTCAAACGTCCTTTGACATGTTCGTTCTGACATTTTCCACTTCATGCAATGAGTGAGATGAGGGCATTTTTGCCAGTAATGGGGGGTGGGGTCCAGTGGTCACAGTGGCCAATACAGTACCTTTCAGATCTAATTTCCTCTGTCGGGGGTTGAAAAAGGAATCCAGCAGTGCAGAACTTTTAATGGCTTACTGTGATACCTCAGCGGGGAGTACCGGACACACCACATAGCTCACTCATAGCTTTCACTTATTCAAGAAGTATCTCGGGTTGAGACGGAAATCATGTTCACCTTGCATTCACCTCTCGCCGTGCTCATATAATTGTGGGAGAAAGGAGTGTGAAGGGTCTGGAGTCCATTACCATACACCCACGGACATTGATTAATGACTCGGTGGGGACGAACAGCAAGTGTTCTGTACTCAAACTGCTTCTGTCTACTCATGTCACCACACGCATGTGATTGCAGATATCTTGCTCTGCCTTATCTCCGACTATAAGCATGTGTTCACTAGCGTTCCTATTCTGGTCAAGTAATAGGTGAACATTCTGCGAAAATAGGTGACCGTTTGCCGAAAAGAGAAGGTCCACAAGTTCACAAAGCATTGCATTGCGACTTGTTGTGAGCTTGTAGAACTGAAAATGTTGGCAAAGATATTTTGCGTAGCTTGTAGAACTGAAAATGTTGGCAAAGATATTTTGTGTAGAGGGGGAAAAGGGATGGAACCAAGTACAGAGCCCAGGTCATTGAGGTATTGGTAGTCCCCCCAGGAATCCGTGGAGAAAAAGTCTTGATTCCGCGGAGAACAATCCTGAATTGATTAATGACTCGGTGGGGACGAACAGCAAGTGTTCTGTACTCAAACTGCTTCTGTCTACTCATGTCACCACACGCATGTGATTGCAGATATCTTGCTCTGCCTTATCTCCGACTATAAGCATGTGTTCACTAGCGTTCCTATTCTGGTCAAGTAATAGGTGAACATTCTGCGAAAATAGGTGACCGTTTGCCGAAAAGAGAAGGTCCACAAGTTCACAAAGCATTGCATTGCGACTTGTTGTGAGCTTGTAGAACTGAAAATGTTGGCAAAGATATTTTGCGTAGCTTGTAGAACTGAAAATGTTGGCAAAGATATTTTGTGTAGAGGGGGAAAAGGGATGGAACCAAGTACAGAGCCCAGGTCATTGAGGTATTGGTAGTCCCCCCAGGAATCCGTGGAGAACAATTCTTGATTCCGCGGAGAACAATCCTGATTCTGCGGAATTCTGCGGAGAACAATTCTTGATTCCGCGGACATTAAAAAACAACCTAAAATGACCAGTTATTATCAATCTAAGAATGATATAGTTATAATAATCAAGTAAAACCCTTCATGAAATAGCTACAATTAATTGTAATTAGTGGTTAGAATAATTGACTATTCGAATAATCATTTTTGAGAATAAAAATCTAATATTAAATCAATTTTTTTTAATTGTTATTGTTTTTAATATAATTACTTACTGTTGCAAAGACTATATTGTCATCCAAACCATGCCCATAGTAACCACATTTTAGAGGATAGCCTACCTACTACCTAGTATGGGTGTAATATTTATTTATTCTCTTCTGCATTAGCATTGTCATTGCCAGGACCATAGAGGCATAGAGAGGAACTATAGTTCAGGACACAGGTTTCTGTCAGGAATGTCTGTGGGACCGGACCATCCAGCGTCAGTGCAACTAGCAGGAGGGAAGCTAAGCTATTCCCCCAGGCTCTGTATGAGGTGGTCACTGGCCAGACCATGTACAAATCGTTTTATAATAGTAGTAATAACTACTCCCGCCGCTCTGCCGCCACTCGCGACTGTTATTCCGCGGACGTCAGAAAAGTCCGTGAATGGCCGAGAAATCCGTGGGTGGTCGCGAATTTCGCGATAAATTCCGTGATCGCGGAATCGCGGATTCCTGGGGGGACTATATTGGGTTTAAAGGGAACCTATAGGTAAGTCTGTGTGTGTACAAACACACTCCCCCTCCCCTCTCTGACAGGCATCAAACAGGTAGCTGTCTTTGATGCTTTAATGTATTAGAGAGAGCACTAACGAGCACCGAACATGTTTTGGCACTTTTATGGCCCCAATCAATCAACTCAGTGCACAACCCCTTTGAATTTCAAAAGGAGCAATTAAGAGCTCTGGTCGAGCTCCGCCCACCCCTCACAGACAAAGAAGTCCCTGCAAAGCATGAATGTCAACATAAACAGTGGAACAAAAACTAAATACAGCCAGAGGCTATTGTGTCTTTCTGCAAGGAAACACCCCAGAATAATAATATAGTGGCTGATAGAATGACTGCTAAAATATGTATATACACACAATGTGTGTGTGTGTGTGTGTGTGTGTGTGTGTGTGTGTGTGTGTGTGTGTGTGTGTGTGTGTGTGTGTGTGCGCGCGCGCGCGCGTGTGTGTGTGTGTGTGTGTGTGTGTGCGTGCGTGCACACACACACAATCTGATATATATATATATATATATATATATATATATACCGGTATATATATATATATATATATATACTGTATAGGCTTATAGTTACTTAGTTTCCCTTTCATTGGTTAAAAGGTTTTGTTCGTGCATAATGTGTGCACATGATTGTGTGTGTTATCATGCATGTTTATGACAGTGGGTGTGTGTGTGTGTATAAAAAGTGGGTGCAGGGGTGTCTAATGATAATTCCATGTGCAATCATTCCTATCATGTCACTGTGATTAGATGAATTACCCTCACAGTGACCATCAATAATATTAATAGCTCTGTTTCTTAAATGTGTTCTACCTTTTTAAATGGCTACATTGCATGACCACATTAGCATCAGCAATCAATCATATCA
The DNA here is from genome assembly GCF_963921795.1 of Nannobrachium achirus. Classification (NCBI taxonomy): domain Eukaryota; kingdom Metazoa; phylum Chordata; class Actinopteri; order Myctophiformes; family Myctophidae; genus Nannobrachium; species Nannobrachium achirus. The sequence continues at coordinate 53,879,369 of NC_137815.1, read as the reverse complement.
CAGTATTTCTAATGCAGGCGACAGCAGCATTCTATGACAGCTCCTTCAGGATGAGTGCAGGGATTTAATGTACAGGCCTGTACTTGTGCTGGGTTTTACGGTTCTTCATCTGTATTCATACACTGAAGCTCTGAATCTACTGTGTCTAACTCTTTTCTTTTCCTCCACTTTTAGTTTTGTGTGTTTGTGTCTGAAGCTTTGAATACTAAACAGATGCTTCATGCTTGTTGTGTGTCACACTGGTCACATCTCCTTGGTACTACTGTATGTGACCATTGAAAATTGAATCTTTTTTTTTTTAGCCTTTTTTTGCTTCAAGCTCTGACCATTAAAAAAAAACAACAACAACAAGCCAACTCCCCCGGAGCAGTGTCAGGAGCATGTAATGGCGCACCTGTGTCGTGTATGATTTAGGAAAAGCACTGGAAAACCGGGTGGTTCCCACTGGACAGAGTGAAAAGCATTCCCAATAGCAACTCACCGATGGGGCCGGTTTGCCTCCTCTTGCCGTGCAGACAAGAGTGAAGTTCTGGGCTTGGTATCGACTGAACGGAGCTGGGGTGTTCTCCGCCATAACCGAGATGTTGTTTGGAGGCGCTGTGGGAAAACGGACAAAAACACAATTTCACCAATTAGCCCATACGAATGAAGTGGGCAGTGCACAGGCGGACATGAATATTTTCCTAAATGCAACCATAAAGTACACACACTGTGCAGCATGTATATAAAGGGCGTAGTACCTACTTTGATGATATATAAAATTGAAACGGAATGGTTGGGGCCGTGGGTTCAAAGAAGAATCCCCAGGGCTCATGTGAGTCGGATGAGGCTGGTTAAAGGACCACATCTCATACATACCATATCACTACCCCACCGTCTGAATATCTCCGGGGATCCCTGCATGTATGTCATCGGTATACAGAAAACATGTGAGCAAGACTTCACAGCGGTGTGCCGTATGAGCACAGGGGGAGGAGAGGCAGGTAATGAATGGAAATCTCCCTCATCCGCCAGAAAATCAGACGTTGGACATGCAGTACTTTGTCACTCGCGGAGTAGCTCGTCTTATGAATGTGAGTGTGTGCGCACACGCGTGCACGCGTGCACATAATCTCACAGATTTTTTTTTCTCCATTCAATATCGGCAAGCGAGTGAATGAAGGCTAACTATAGCACATGGTGGTCTCCAGCTGCACAGATCCCACACACTCCAGGCTCAGTTGATTCTTGAAGAGGACCACGTTAACCACTTAAACCCTATATACATCGTTGACCGGGATCTCCCAGGGGTCTATACATAACATCCTCTCCGTGTATATATCTACACCTGTTAAAAAGCTCTTTCACCGTGCTAATTCCCAGGCAGCCCAAGTGCTTCGGGCTAAGCAAGAGTTCTGTAGTATACCTGCTTTCTTTATGCCAGCTAAAGTAAACCTATTTTTGAGCGGTGGTCACACCGTCTCCATAGCGTGGCCGTGTGTGTATCCGTCTATGTGGGTGGGTGGGTGGGTCCGTATGTAGCCTAAGTACCCCTGGTGACCAGAGAGGTGCTGTTGAGTCTAGTCTGCCCTGAGCATCAACTGCAATACCAGTGGTGGCCTGAGTGACATGGATGGATGGATGGCTCTCTCTCTCACACGCAAGCAAGCACCCCCCCCCCCCCCCCCCCCCATATTATTATTATTATTATTTTAAATATTTTTTAAAAATATTTATTTAATCTTTTTTATTATAATTATAATTATTATTATATATTTGTTTTGCTGTTGCGCAGCCTCCACGACCACCGCTCAGTTCACACGGGTGTGATTTTTGTTAACCTTTTAACTGAAGTTATCCGGGTTTTAAGGCCAGATATCTTGGACAATAATGTCCAATCATACACGATTGGTCATGCTTCACTTGACATCACAATATATCGTCACTGTCGGGCAGAAACCTTGTATCTCCAAGTTTCAAATATGTATGTTTTTTCGCGAAGTAAAGCCTTGCTTCATCAGACAAGGCCGTCGCACAAAAGTAGTGAAAACAGCAGATTTACAAGCACAAGTTGTGTGCTTGTTGATCGTCTGTTTTCACTAGTTTAGTTCATTTTTTTAAATGATAAAAATTAACGGTTTTGGACATACAAGGTTTCCACCTGACAACGACGATATAATATGAATGGTTTCCCAGTGGATTCATCGCAAGTCGCAAACACACTTATAATTTCCCAGAATTGTTGTTATTATTTATCCATGGATCTGTGAGCATTAGAATCACGGTAAAACACATCTATCTACATATCTACACATTTGATGAAAATAGCAGATATACAAGCTCACAACACATCACAATCTGCTATTTTTGGCGAATGTTCTCCTAGTTTCGCCAAATGCTCATCTATTATAATCTTCCCAGAGTAGGGATGCTGGGGTTCATATTAATGATAGCAGCACTTTCTGTGATTTGAGATGAGGGGGTTGAAAGATAGTGGGTATTTGATGTATGTTGATGAAATCCGCATGTCCTTGTTGTTTCTAAACATGCTCATGGTATGCATCATTGTGGGCGGACTTGAAATATTCCGTCTGTCAAGTTGTGGAGTGAAAAACACTCCCTGTGAATTTCCCTCCACACTGAGCAGGGAGGAAGCAGAATGCACTTGTAGGATTACCGGATTTGGCTTGCGTTTTAATGGGAATCAAAGACTTGAGTGATATCAAAGGGGTGTGGGTGAGCGCGTGCGTGTGTGCGTGAGTGCGTGCGTGTGCGCGCGTGCGCGCGTGCGTGCGTGCGTGCGTGCGTGCGTGCGTGCGAGAGAGAGAGAGAGAGAGAGAGAGAGAGAGAGAGAGAGAGAGAGAGAGAGAGCATCATGGGCCTGACCATGAGCGTGTGTGCACTTAGCGTGTGAGAGAAAATGTCAGAGAGGCAGGGAGTAGTTAGTTAGCACCTATTGGGAATTCTCTATAATTTCTGGACATGTTCTAAGGGAGATAAGCTAACGAGAAAGGTGATGAAGGGAGTATCATATCACATTTTCTTTCATGTGTTACTTTTAATATCTAAACTAAATCTATTGGGCGGCGATTGATTAAAGGCAGGAGGCGGTTGGGAGGCCTGAAAGCCTCTATGTTTCCACATCTCTTAATTGCTTATTGATGGGATTCATATGGCTGTAAATTAACCTTAGAACACCCCATTAGCTCCATGACAGGTCTATCTCAATTCGGCATATGAGAAGCTGTCAGAGGTGTCTGATTCCAACCGGTTACCAGACACAGAGGCCCTGTCATGTGTTAAAGTGGCTCCTATATGCTCCAGTTTGAATGATTAAGCCGTCTATAACAAGGACTTGTTCTCCTTTAGTGTGTGCAAATTGAGAAAAGTTATGTCCGATAATGTCAAATTATGTGTTTTATCATCGCGCATACCTTTCTGCAATTTGTCCAGGCAAGCTCTATTATACTGTACGCAGAATGCATAGTGTATTTTTGCCGCACTATATATTTACAGCGCTCTCCCGCACCCGGGAGTGATGCAAGACTACAGTTCCCATGATTCAACCGGAAATGATATCATCCGGAAATCCTCCTTTCCATCTGAGTCAATGTTATGAAATTCAGAACAATTTATGTATCTCAGATTCTTCTCCCAAATTGCGTTTCTGGTCAAAACAAGCCCTTTTCTACGGACCATAACTACAGTATGGGTGATCACAGTTGTAATTTTTCTTTTCCGTGTGAACGAAAAGACGATCGCCTGCCGCTCCCGACAGCTTGTGTTTACATTTGGTGCGTTCATTCATGATGCTGTTGAAAATAATGTAAAAACTCTGAAAAAAAGCGGAATGAATTAATTAAATAAATACTTAACTCATAAATAGCACCGCTCACATCACACTGGTGTGATTTTTTTATCTTCATATAAAGTTTTCCTTTAAGATATTGGTTTGTCTGGCATAAACAGCATTTTACTTTTGCATTATTTCAGAAAGTTGCCACCATCACACTAGTACTTTATTCCAATCTTCAAATTGTCTTCGTGCAATACGCCTCAATGCAGTTCAGCCTCATGATCCAATTCCAGGAAATCAGAAAATGTAAGGAACTAATGTAATGGGATCAACAAAGAGTTGTGCAATATTACAGTGAAAAATCCAATGATATTACCATGTCGTTTTCTTGTAAGAGCTAAATAATTGTGATGTGGTTAGAGCATCCCCTTGACTGCTATCTATCACTAATCCTCAATGACATAGATTCCTCTGAAGTAATGGCAAAGCGATGCTTTGTTTAATCTGGCTGAGATCACAAGTGCAGTGTTGTATTGCCTAGGTAATGAGATAATAATGAGATCATTCTTGTGATTTTTTGCTGTACCGGTAGTTGTTGTTTTTAACCATGTTCTGAATATCTTTGTAACTTTGTTTGGAAAAGTGCTATACAAATAAATTCATTATCATTATCATTACTCTATGGACAGCATTTGTTCAGGGGAAAGTTCTTCCTTTCTCAGTGTTTTTGTCCTCATGCCCACAGCATGCTGGAGAGCAACCTCTTGGTAGCCATCACAATCCAAAGACGCAGTAATAAACCTGGGTGAAAATGAAATATCTGACATGGCAAATAAAAACAACAGCTGCCGTACAAACAGAAAACATTTGCAAACACAAGTCAAGAATACCCAAGGATTTGGGGAAATCCCCCCCTGTCAGGTGAAAAGAAACAACTTGGACTACTCATGCATTGAAGGAAGCATGAGGTCAGTCCGTTGTCTCCCCAGGCGTGGCAGAGGGAGAGCAGAGCCCAGGATTACATAGGCAATTGGCATTGGGTGAATTGGGTTGCAAAATCGTAGGATAAAAAAAAGAAAAAAAAAAAAAAAAGAAGAATATCCAAGGATTAAGATTGATGTCTGTGGTGAAAGAGTTTAAGCCTTTCAAAACCTCATTTAATTGCATCTCTTTTCTTCTCACTTCTTAAAGGTTATTTTTCTTAAATTTGCGCTGCAGTATTTTATTTGTATTTCCGGCGAACTATCTGTTAGGCGTTTGAAATGGGGTCGTCTGCCTCTCTTTGCAAGCCCTCGGTGAGGCATGCATACCAATGAGTCACAAACCCCCGGAAATTCTCTCTTGACAAGGTTAGTGTTGAGCATGTTGTTGCTGATATACTGCAGAGTGCTGATACTAAGCATGAGAGGGAGACTTCAACTTGTGATATGAAATGATAAAAGCCACCGCAGACAAGGTTTCTAGACCATATGGATTGCCAGTGACACATCTTATATAAAAAAGGGAAAATAAGCTTCTAAAGCAAAGAAACTTTTATTTAAAAAAAAAGGAAATCTTTGACATACTCTAGGTATCTAAAAAGGCTCAAAAGGTTCAAGTGTGGAAGCAATATTCAAAAGTTTTCTACTTTCCATACCTTTTTGATTCGAAAGCAATGCAGAAAGTACTTATGCTGCACGTGCCCAGCATTTTGATAGCCTTGCTATACTGTAGGCTATGTGATCTGTCACATTTCTTTTTCTTTTTTTTTCTTTACACTGTACTGTATATCGTCACTGTAGGGCATAAACTTTGTATCTCCAAGTTTCAAATTTGTAATTTTTTTCACAAAGCAAAGCCCTGCTTCATCATACAAGGCCGTCGCATAAAAGTAGTGAAAACAGCAGATCTACAAGCACACAACGCCTCGCGGTGCGAGGCGGTGTTTGCTTGTAGATCAGCTGTTTTCACTAGTTTAGTTCATTTTTCGAATGATAAATACAAAACGAATGCTTTTGGACATACAAGGTTTCCACCCGACAACGACGATATATTTCAGTAACAATGGCGATTATTTGTTGGCAAACATTTAGACAAACAGCCACAGCGAATAGGTTTACGGTACCAATTCAAATCGATATAACGGTCTTTCCATCAGTCCCTTCCCACCTCCTTGTTCTGTGGCCTCAGGCTCCATTACCCCCTGCTCTCTTAAAAGGAAGGAAAAACCCTGCAAATGGGATTGGAGAGTGTGCCGAACAAGAACACGTTTAGAGCTCCCAGGAGACTGATCTCTTCCTGGCCTGATAATTAAGGGATTTAGTGGTCGGGAGACAGCTGGGCTCGTAAGGCACACTTCCGATGTCCCCGTGTGGTGCTCTGTGCTGCAGGCCTCGAGCCCACACCTCTCTGGAGGAGAAGGGGAGGACACACAGGAACGGTGCTAAGGTCATCCTTGGCTTCCCTTCAGGGAAAGCCACTCACTTAAATATTTGATGAAGTTGCATTCTTTTGATTGTGAACCCAAGGCTCCCAGAATAATCGGTCTGAATTTGAATGACGTCATGCTAAATTATTGTTGGAGGCATGGGCTCCGTTGTGTCACTATGTCATCAGATCATTATTCACTGGAGAATAGCTTTATTTTTAATAATCCCAGAAATGCTGGAGGGAAAAAAAAGGTTTCCGAATGAATGACTGATCTTGACACTGCTTCACATTAAGGTTGATTCGAAATTAATTCAAGGTCTTGAATTGACTTGATCAGTGGTGTTGAATAGCTAATTTAATTAAATTGACATTTGACATTGTACACAATTATTCAGAATGGACAGCAATAACCAACCACTGGGCTGAATGGTTATAGTTTTGATTACTTTTTTTGCTGTTACAGTAGAGGCCTGTCATACAGTAATTTCTTCCTTTTTTTCCTTTCCTTCTATAATTATATAATAATATAATTCAAACACCCTTCTATCACACATACATTACTTTCCTTTGTTTTGTCAGAGAGGAGTGTGAATATTATCTCCTTTTGTTGTGACTCCAAACCCTGGAAACTTAAGCATTCCTGCCTCTTATGCTTGGGCTACTTGAGTGCTCAGCTCACCATGACCCAATTTCTTTTTTAGTGACAGTGAAATCTTTGTATCTCAGGGACAATAGGCTTACACTAAATGGACAGTTGCTTTTCAGGATACTGTACACAATATATGTATAGGTTCATTAATAATAACGTTGAAACTACTGCTTGAACTGAAGCCGCTGTAGGGAGAGTCAATTTAATTGCTGGTTGGATATAGGAACAATAGTCCAATTGCAATTATGTCATCTAGTTTTGCTATGTCACGTAGATTAGGATGATCTGCTATTTCCACTTTTGTATTGTACTACATATTAGCAAAACAACAAAGCAATCAAATACTCATTGCCAATTAGTTTTCATTAGAAGAACAAATTCATGAATGCATGCTTACCATTGCAATAAATGTAATGAAAGTCAGGCCACTAAAATCAAGGTATTAGGATCGACATACCATATGTCATTATCTCCACATGAACATGGGATCTGTGTCCATATTTCCAAATGCAATGAGAACTATAAGATACCTGTTGGATCAGTAATATGCAATGATTCCATATCTTCAAACGTAGAACCAGAGGACAGAAACAGCAAGCCAAAAGGGAGAGAGCTATATCTTTACAACAGGACCCAAAGCATAATTATAATACCCCCCTGCTCTCACACATTAGGAAAGACAATATATAACGATATTTAGTGTGGTTGCCCCGCAGGACAACCAGACTAATAGTTTTTGTCTATTTTTCTCATCATCTGATAACCCTGGTAACCCTTCACCTAATCAGACATACCTTTATATCTTGATGTCATCCTTTTCCTATCTGATTTGCTTTCCATCATAGTCCGGGCATTTCGGGCAGTATGTTGATGGAATCGTGCACTTTATGATAGAAGCATGAAATTTGGCACACAGTTGAAACATTTTTGGCTATAGGGCCGTCGCAGATTTGTCTTGGGAAACTTGTGGGAGCCAATCAAAGTTGGGCTCTCATAGACTTTACTATACAGTAAAAGAATACAAAAAATAAATATGCTTTAAGTAGCATGTGAGGAGTTTTTCATGATTCTGAATCCAATGCAAGCATTTGTTTTGTACAAAAAACATTCCTTGGGCTATAAACGGCCCCCATAAAGCGATGGTTTAGTGATGAGTCGTCACTTTTCACAGTTTTGTGGAGGCCGTGTTTCGGAAAGGAATATTTTTCGTGCAAAACAAATGCTTGCATTGGATTCAGAATCCCGAAAAAAACCCTAGTTTGACCCCTCACATGCTACTTAAAGCATATTTATTTGTTGTATTATTTTACTGTATAGTAAAGTCGATGAGAGCCCAACTTTGATTGGCTCCCACAAGTTTCCCAAGACAAATCTGCCGATGGCCCTACCGGTATAGCAAAAATTGTTCCATATGGCATGTTCTAACTGTGTGCCAATGCCAAATGTCATGCTTCTATCATAAAGTGCACAATTTGTGCACGAAACGCTCGGACTATACTCTAATTGCATCTTTCTAGTTACATATTGTAACTCTGTTTTATGATCACAGGCTAAGCCCTTCAAACATGCTAAGAACAGTGGTGGAAAGTAACTAAGTACATTTAATCTGGCCTTAACTTTGAAGTAACTCCCACCACTGGCTCTGTGGGTTTTAAGAACTATAACACTGTGCTTCTAAATGCTGCTCACAGATCCATAACAAAATCTAGGGACGAATACAGATGGGGGAAGACAAAAGAAAGGCAAAATAACAACAATTTACTTGCTCTAAATACAAATTGGACCACTTGTATTGAATTGTGGTAACAAACACAACAACACATGTAGGCGGGATGTGGTTAGAGTGAATTCTGAAGAATTGATTGAAGAATAGCAATGCACAGCTAGGGCTCATCATAAAAGCCCTAAGCAACTAGAAATTCGAAATTATACTTTTCTTTCACCTTAAATTATACTTTTCATTCACCTTATACTGTTGGAGACTGAATGGGGAGCAAAGATGTCCATTCGGTCTTAAATGTCCACACAATGTGCCAAATTAACCTTTACTGTACTGTGTGCTTGATGCCTCTGGGGTGAGTGTGTGGGGGGGAAGACTTAAAAACAATCAAAGTAAAGTCTTCTCTGGGAAAGGAAATAAAGCAACACATCGAAAAGAATGCTGGCAAAAGGCCCTGAGACCGTCTGCTTTCCTTTACTTGCCAGCACGAGCAGTGCTGTGAGATAAAAGACACTGAAATGCTTTTAATCACTTTTCTATTGTGCGTTTAGCATTTCCCCTTTCATTTGCATGGTGTTATTACTGTGCTGTCAGCACCTATCGCGTCCTCCTGCGCCATCCAGCCAGCAGCAGGCAGTAACACTGTGCTGGGATGGGGTGGAGGTTGGGTGTGTGTGTGTATGTGTGTGTGTGTGTGTGTGTGTGTGTGTGTGTGTGTGTGAGGGGGGGGTGCTCTGGTGGCTGTCAGGAAGAGGAAAGGGATGACACCCAGAGACAAAAGCCTGTGTCACATTGAACAAGTTCCCCAGTTCCAAAGCCCATTAATCATGCCGACGTGGTTGAAAACAGCAAGCACAAGCCTGTGTGTGTGTGTGTGTGTGTGTGTGTGTGTGTGTGTGTGTGTGTGTGTGTGTGTGTGTGTGTGCGTGCGTGCATGTGCATGTGTGTGCATGTGTGCGTGTGTGTGCATTTAAGAGAGAAGGAGAGACATGGAGAGACAGAAAGAGGGAGAATGTGTTTGCTCATGTTCGTCTTTGAAAACATATGGTTTCATTGACGCATCGCTGAGCAATGAGAGCCATCTTGCGAGGCATAGGCTTATGTACTTGTTGCCCAGTGTGTGTGGACATGATATTGCCGTCTCCTTGAGAGAGAGAGATAATGCAGCATTCAAACCACACCCAACAACAATGCTTTTCCGCTGCACATTCACAGCCATTTACAGCAAAACGTCCATCACATTCATGAACTTCTCATCGCAAAGCTGAGTGATGGCATCCGAAGAAGAAACTTTAACAAAGGACTCACTTTCACTCTCCATAGGGAGCGATTTAGGAGCTTAGGCAGAATTGTGATATACCATTCTTTCTTTCTTTTTTATCTTGCTCTGTTCCCATATGATAGGAAATTAGATATGTTACGCTGTGTATGGAATCTATGCAGTTCCTCCCTGGGCTGCAGCCCTGCTGAGGTTAAACCAGCCTTGGACTTACTCTGTAATGACTGTGTCTGTAATGAGGACAAGTGGGACAAAAGCGAGGAATTTTGCCAGCATAGTTTCGGGGCTCAGTTAAGGCGGGAGACAAAAGGGAAAGCATTTTTCTTTCTTTTTTCCCCACCCACTCTAACAGTAGACAGCAGCAGATGGGCTCTATCTACCCTGTCCACAGCTCAGCATCAATAATACCATGACTGGCAACCTCATCCCTAAAGTCATTTTTCTCCCCCATCTCTGGGGCAAGGGGGGGGGGGGGGGGGGAGGGATGCAATCTGTTAAGAATTGTCCCTTTTACCTTTGGGCTTCTCCACTCACCCTCTACCTCCTCTCGCATCGCCAGCTGGGTAATTCACAGACCATAGACGTGCATGCGTCTTAAAGGCTCCCCAGTGCCTGAGGTGTCACAGACAAATTGGTTGATCAGTGTGGTTGTACAGCCCGGCTCAGACGCCTCCTTTATGACACCTAATTTACAGAGCGGGGGAAGGGCAGGCGGGGGTGGGCGGTGGTGGGTGCCGTGGCCGTAAAGTTATATGAGGCCAAAGAGAGTCAGTGCAGGTAGTAAAGCATCCATCATTCAATTCTCAGTGTTGGCCCTCGACCATATGAGCCATATTCCCCAGAAGACGCCTTAAGAGAGAGCCTGCATCAAATTCTCACAGACAGAGGGCCACAAGCTGTCGATAAGTATACACAGAATACAGTGACGGTGAGTAGAATTCATATTTCAAACTGACATGCAAGGGGGTATTGATGAGACAGTTATGACCAAGACAGATGGATCGGTGTGCCTCGAGAGCTTTTTCCCCTTTTTTTCTCCAAAATGGGGTAATGATTTACATTACCTAGACTTAAATTAGGGTGACCATATTCTGAAAATCCAAAAAGAGGACACTCTACCCGGCATATATATATATATATATATATATATATATATATATATATATTTATTTATTTTTTCCCAAAAAATAATTTCTATTATTAGTTTACAGCTATATTATGCCCTATACCACTAATAGCCTATTATTAGTTATGTATCCATTTTTGAGGGGGTACCAATTGGACCCTTTACAAATCTATTAATAGGCTAGAGTGATCCTCTGATAAAGTATGCCTTTTGACTCCTGTATGAACGTTCAGCTTTGTAACTAAATAAAATAGAGGTAGCCCATTATTCAAACCGCCGTATCTTCTGCTTTACAAGGTTGTACTGTCAATGTAGTTGGCAGAAGAGCTCTCACCTCGCACAGACTGTCTTGTAGGCTACTTTGCAGTGTTGATATGGGCTTGAAGTAGAAGAACTTTTATTTGTAAATGCCTAAATGGACACAGAAGAGTACCAGCTTTGCTGACAGAACGCTCTGCTTCTCAATGTTAGTCACTGGCACTTAACAGCATTAATTGCGTTGCAGTTAGTTCGTTTGGCTTGAGCAGCGCGAGCTCGCACTGCTCTGCCTCTGATCTGAAAGCGAGACAGGCTGAGGGAGGGAGGGATCACAGCGCAGGCAGAGAGTAGTATGAATAATACACGTTCCGGGGTTAGAGGGGTGAAACCCGCCTCTCACAGTGTGTTTCCAAACGAACCATTGAACGTGCATTGTAAATGCCTGACTGCCTAACTGTGATATGCGCGAAACCCCGGACATTTGAAGGAATTTATAAAACCCCCCCGGACAGGCCGGACAGCCCCCTAAAAGAGGACATGTCCGGGCAAAAGAGGACGTATGGTCACCCTACTTAAATAGACCAACACATATCTTTGATACAGTGATTTTTTCCCCCCACATGTATTTGACATAGTTGATGCAAGAAGTTTTGCATTCATCATAACAAAAAGAAAAGGGTTGGGGGGGGGGGGGGGGGGGTCTCCTGCTGCAGTCTTTGACGTTCTCCTTTGATGTTGCTCCTTGAAGTGAAGAAGCGATGGGAAAAAAGACCAGGCCGCCACGGTAGGAAATCGGAGAATCCAGAGAGCGATCTCGCATGGAAACAGACCTCCACTCAGGGGTGTCGCACCAAATTCTGGGCCCTGGGTACAAGGATTCAGTGCGGCCCCCCCATGAATGTTCTTCATAGGGGGAACTGGGAACGCATTATTTTGTGCTTTAACTATTGAAAAATAGCAGATATACAAGCTCACAGCGTGGCACCGAGTGCCACGCTGCGAGCTTGTAGATCTGCTATTTTTGAAAAATCGTGAAAATTTGTGCAAGTCTTTGAATATTTCAAATCCTTCTAAGGTTTTTTGAAAAAACCTATGTTTCTATGTCAGTGGTGCTCAAACTTTTTCATGTCAAGGACCCCCAAAATGATATGTATTTGGACAGGGACACCCATCTCAAAATATTTGGTTCGAGGGACCCCACAGAAGCAAAATTTTAGTTACAAAGATTTGCACACATTTTCGCGACTTTTGAAAAAAATAGCAGATCTACAAGCTAACAACGCGGCACAGAGTGCCGTGCTGTGAGCTTGTAGATCTGCTATTTTTCAATAGCTAAAGTATAAGATAATCAAGGCCCCTCCACCTTGGGCCCTAGTAACTCAGTCCCACTTTCCCTCCCCTTGTGACGCCCCTGCCTCCACAACCGACCATTCTGCTGGTAAATGTGAGATCCCTGAATGACACTAAACCAGCGTTCAATATGGATGAACTGTGGACAAATTAAGCTCAACAAAGAGAAACCTAACTGAGACCTGGCTACTAGAGCTATTTGAAGGTATGCGGGGAGGACATTTAACAATTCCTGGTGTACACATGTAGAAATACTGGACAGTCTGTGATCACCAGACCTGGAATATATTGCACTGAAGGAATTACACTGATAGGCCAGTCAATCTATGCCAAAAAAAAAGGCCCAACCCAAATGAAATTGCAATAGTAATCATTCCGGGTTTTTCATGATCCTTTGGGTCATCCAAATAACATATTAGGGGTTTTTCATGATTCTGAATCCATTGCAAGCATTTGTTTTGCACGAAAAACATTCCTCGGGCTAAAAATGGACCCCACATATCTGTGAAAAAAAAAATCACTAAACCATAGTTTTGTGTGTCGTTTTAAGCCTCAAAAAGGTTTTCCTACATTTTACCAACACATGCAGTACCCGAGGAGACCACATTCTTGTGGACAATCATTGTTATACACCTTTCCAAGATCGACACAAAGCTCTTCTCCGCCCACCGTTTGGAAACTCTGACCACTGCTCCATCCAACTGATACCAGCCTACAGGCAGAGGCTTAAAAGAGAGCTGGTCATAGGGTACAGACTCAGTGCTACAATCCAGACTGACTGGAGGCCGCTGGGAACAATGTCAACAAGCTCTCAGACTACGTCACTGGTTTTATCAGTGAGTGCATTACATTCTTACCAAATATAAAGATGAAAGCAATGGATAATGATGGATAAAGCTATTATTTTCACAACTTTTATTTTTCCATCTGTCATCTCATAGATATGCCATTAATTGAGATTCAGCGACTGTATTCCCTATTTGATGCTTAAAATGTAATCAGAACCTTCTTTTTTTTCTGTTGGACTAAATAGAAATCGTTTCCAGACAAAATGCTTATTCTCACAAGGTTTATTTGCTCTGCAAATGGCCAGTTTGTTGTTACTATAGGCACCAGAGGACATAATACATCCCATGGTCTTATCTTATCTTCAGTCTGGAGGGACAATTGCTCATGTATGGATGCAATGGGGCGTCAGTCACTCAGGAAGTCAGTAAGCGACATGGGCTTGTATTGGCAAAAAAAAAAGAAAAAAAAGAGAGAATAATGAGAGTAATTTCTGAGTATGAATTTCCGGCACCTTTAAGCTAAAATGAAATCTTTCATCAAATGGCATGTCAATAGTGTCAACAAAAATGATGTATTTTCAACTGGAAAAGAAAAAAGGTGCTGATGTGTGTACTATAAATTAGCCTGGGTTCTATAGGGTCAGGGGTTTTAATCAATAGATTATCTCTGGATCCCCTGCAAATCATTACTTCTGCTGTGTCCACATCAGGCTGGATCCATCCCACTTCAGATACAGTTAAAATGCTTTCCCCCTTACTATCAACAATGGCACCAAATAAATAAAAGAAAAAGGAAAAATAAATTGACATGAATGAAGATACCCGGTATCTATGGTACCATAAGATCATATGCTATGAAGAAACCCATACTAATGATGGCATATTCAATTTGTCTGTTTTTGCTTCCCCTAGTTCTGGCTGTGCCTTGAAATAGGCTTGCTCTCCAGCAAACTCCATCTGGGCATAATGCAATTGTTCTCTACTGCTGTTGGTAATCCATAATCCAAAAAATAAAATTGGTTTAGGGACAGACACGACAGGACCCAGAAACAACATGCCATCAACAAGCTATACACCATCCAAAAAACGCCATCAGTACCAGGGTCTTATGCCGGTTACTGGATTCTTTTGTTTGTTTTTACATTTTATCTCTTCAAATACTGATCATCATTTGAGACATCTTGATCTCAAGATAAATAAATTGTTTCTGTGTAAACTCCAAAAGGACAATAAAAATATTTGTGGGGGTTTAGTGTTGTCATAGACAGGTAAGCCAACAGTGGCGGGGGTTAAAAAGGGATACACAATATAGAGAGTACCTTTTTTAGAAGGGAAAAGCAATATTATTTCTACCTCATCGTTTGTTTTATTTATGGATTCATTATTTTCTAGTTTACATAAATGTAAACCAAATACAAAACAAAGCAAATCATATGGCTGGGCACAGTGGTGAGCTTGTGTTTGTGGGTTTTATGTTGTATAACCATTAAGACGCCTAAGGGCGAGGTCGCGCCATCTGTCTTGGCCATATGTGGATTTTGTTTGTGTGGTTCTCCTAGTAGGGCATCATCTGGGATACAATCAAGCCCCCAGATTTGGGGAGGGCTGAAGCCAAATTGACATGGTGGCCGTTTGAGGTACTGCAGCTTTTTAACGGATGGGGCCAGAAACATGAACGCGCATCTAGGCTTCTTTGTATTGACAGCGTGTCCATGAACACAAACTTAGGCCCCACTACGTCATGTTTCAAACCCGGAAGAAGGGGTTGAAATTTGGCTTCATGCGCTGGGTGAGCAACTCAATGCAAGTGGACGGGCGGGGATATCCGGTGTCCTCTCTATTCTTCTTATAACTCTATGGATACAATCCCTTTTATGCCCATATATGGAGATCCCTAACAGAATCCCTTTTATGCCCAAATATGGAGATCCCTTCTCTGAGTATCTGACATCACTGTGATGTCACCTGTTTATGCCCATATATGGAGATCCCTGCTCTGAGTATCTGACATCACTGTGATGTCACCTGTGATGTCACAGTGATGTGTCAGGGGAACCACAGTGTCAGGCGTGGGAGTGTATCGATATTGCGACATAGCATCTGTTCGACGGTTCATCCTTTCGACGCAGGTGAATTTAAACCTGGTGAAAAGCTAACCTGCCCACTCGGGTGAATGTTAACATCTATGCCTAAACCTAACCCAAACCCTAACCCTAACCTCAGTAACAGTGACGCGGATGAGTAGCTAACCTGCCGACTCCCTTAGTCGAAATGATGGGACATAGGAATAACAAGATATCCCTGTCAGCCGTTACCCGTGCGGACAGATACGGACAAGCTGTGACGGTTCTGATAGTAAATTGCGACCTACGGTCGCAATTAAAAGAGACTTACATTACATTGATTATGAAGGCTGAGGTAACCAACGAAAATTATACAACATAATACCCACAAACACATGTTCACCACAGTGCCCAGTGCTTTGTTGCCTGTCTATTAATTAGTTCCTTTTCAGCATTTGGGGTGAAAGCAAGCCAATTATGAGTTTGCCTGGCATAGGCAGACTACTGTAAAAGACAATTGCCAGAGCAAATAATGTTGCGCTGGTTTCAAGGCTAATTATGAGTAGCGACAAATTTGAATATCTAATAACAGTTAGACTATTCCATTATTGGTTACCGTTCTGCCCCAACTGCCCTTTCGGTAAACAGTCTGTTATTCATTTTGTTAATAGGAGTTGAAGAATCTCTGTACTGGCAAAGGTACATGGACAGCGGCTAGAGCTATTTGGCCGTAGTTTGTTGCCATGCATGAGGTACTTGGGGACAGGCCCATGTGCAGTTCCAAAACATGGCAGAAAAGTCTGATTCTCTGGATGTGAACAAAATGTCCCTCCTGCCTGGCACAAATTGTGAGGAGGAATCCATGCCCTCCACCTGCTCCCTCCCAGCCTCCCACTAAAAAGGCAGAGAAGGCTGGGCCTTTCTCAAAAAGCAGGCTGAAAAGGAGGAAGCAAGGGATGCAATCCTCCTGGCTTAGTGTCCAAGTTTCCTATGCAGGACACTGGACCCCCTGCTCCCAATGAGCACATTGGTACCTTGCATGGTTGCCTCCACCATAAATGCTAAAAGGAACAAAACAGAGAGGGTGCTGTTTTTCCCTTTTCTTTGACGATGGCTAGCCAGATTGCCATCAGTGTGAAACGTGAAAATGTGTGAATGTGTGAATGGGTGAATGTGATGCAAATTGTAAAGCGCTTTTAAAGGTGCTATATAAATACACCATTTTATGCTGTTTTATCAAATTACCAAACCAAAATGAACGCTTGGCCTTTTCTTTTTTTTTTTTTGCAAAGTAGTAATTTGTTTTAATAATAAATACATTAACATTTTTGGAGTCCTGTTGTGTTAATTGAAACCAGTCAAAAACAATACTTTTGAGTGAATGGAATAGGTATTGACTGAGCAACACAATGCTTCGATCTACAAACAAAATCCAATCCCACCTGTTAGTCACCTTCAACCATGATGGCCTAACTCACTGCATTGCATAAGCCGCTTCCTACCACCTCTTACAAGATGGTGAATAGTAATAGATGTCAAGAGCTCCTTTTTCATCACTGTCACTTCAAACACATGAGATTTTTGCTATACATGCAATATGTACAGCAAAAAGCTGATACAAAAGCTGATGTTTCAGTTAGAAGCCACTGTTTTCTTTACAGCAAACAGGCAGCCCATTGTCTTTGCATCTCTCACAGAAAGATCCACTGTAATAAATATGACCAACACTGTGTGAAGGAAAAAAGTTCTTTGTTTATTAATGTGCAAACAAAAATATAAAAATATATTCTTGAATTGTTGACTGAAACCAAATGTAACAGAAAGGCCACTTGTTCACTTTACAAAGTGAAATAGCCATGATCTTGCAAAGGTGAGGGACGCTGGCTATGGACTGACACTTGTGCTTGCCAGTCCACACATGCAATGCTGCCCTCCATGTTCATCGCCTTGCACAGATGGCGATGGTTCCCCAGCTGGCTCCAGGATATCCCAGCAGTGATGTAGACATTATGGAGCAGTGCACACACTGTGACGACACAAGGAGCAAAGGTGTGATCTACTTCCAGGGCTTTGAAGAAGATCCCTTCTCCATGATCCCCATGTCGCCATGATGCCAAAGCCCCTCTCATGGCGAGCGTTGGAGCGTGCCTCCACTCTTCCCCTCACTGCTCCCCTGTATAGGGTAATGAGGTTGACTGGTGCAGTCAGACATGGCTATCCCCCATCCCCCATGATGACGTAACCGGCTGGTGGGTACCAGCCCCTGACAAAAGACTGGACTCTTTCTTAGCACCTTGGTGTCATGAACTGAATCAGGGTAATTAACAAATCTGTCCATACATTTGCCAGTGCTGTCACAGATTGCCTGAAGCTGGACAGAGTTGAAGAGCTTCCTGCTCAGGTAATCGTGTGCATGTGGACCATGGGGAGCCTTGCTGCCGCTGTGGCATGCATCAGTGGCTCCCACAGTGTCTGAAGGCTGGGATGTTGAGCCATGACCAAATTCAGTAAACACTGTGCCAATGTGAGGATGGGCCATCAGTGAGTCAATCAATAGATGGTAGACTGGTGGTAATCAAAGTGCATGTCTTTCCATAGATCTAAAATAAATCTGCACAAGAGGGACATGGGTGATGGGGTGGCAAATATTTTGATCCTTTCCTATAAAAGACAAAATAACGTGTCAATACAGTATAATAAAGTGTACATATTTCCCCCCTATCATTTAATTCAAACCTAATGATGCATAATCCTTGTGTAGGGCAAAACATAATGGCTATATTCAGCACAGATAAACATTAGATATGCAGGAACAATTTCAGTTATGCTTTGATTTGTTTGATTCAAGCATGCTCTGTGATCTATGTTCAAAACCCAGATCAGTATCCTATTACCTTTGTGAACACAATGGCGTGAGCCTCCACAGTCGCACCCTCCTCCTGTGAATGTCTCTTTGGTTTAGCTGTAATGTGACTGTGAGACACACAGCAGCAGCGAGCTCCATATCTCCCATTTTGCTCTATAACTCTCATACTCACCAGCTTCCATTTTACCGTCCACTAACTGAAGATATTACAGCCTTTAAATATATAACTATAATAACATGTTGGAACCCTAAAAATAACAATATAAGTAGCACATTTTTAGGCCTAACACAATATGCCTATCTTGCATAATCTAACAACAATTGTAATATAATCAGACATGTACTAACTGGTATTCATGCACATCAATAAATATGCTGCAGGTTGAGCATGAGCAGCCACTCTCAATTTGACAACTGCTGTGACTGGTAGCCTATATTCCTTTTTTATTTAAATTACAACCTTGATAATAAAGTGATATTTTGACAACTTCTTGTCCATGTCATATAGCCTGCATGAAACAACAAACTGAATTTTCCTTCACATCCCTTCTGGACCTTGTGAGGTTTTCCATCAAAGTCTAGAAAAAGTGGTGGATGTACAATATATTGTATATAATTATTATGTTTTACTATTTGACAACAGGAGTTGAAATATCCCATGAATGCTTGGCCATTTCCGGGTCTTAAACAGAGGAATGTTAATGTGCAACAGAGAAAATTACATAAATCAACATTAGTAAAATATGTCTCTCTGCCATCTTTTAAATGTTTGTGAAAATGTATCAAACATAGTTTTACAATAGTTTAGAGGGCACAAGATATCCCCAGGACAGGGGGCGAGCTATAATATTGAGTACATTTACAAGCCAGCACTGACTTAACACATGAAAGCATGGCTATCCTCCCTTAGGAGGATACTATCACATAGTATGCAAGGATGAATGGCTGATCAATGCCGAGGAGCACTTCAAAGTATCTTATCTTACTATTTTCACACTGCTAATATACATTGCCAGTGCACAAGTCACATGTAGATTTCATGGCATGTAATATATATATATATATATATATATATATATATATATATATATATATATATATATATATATATATATATATATGTACTGTATATAGCCTTAATATGCCCACGATAACCTTTGAAGAGATCCAATATTGCTGTGTAATCGCCGTTGTGTAAGTGCCTTAGCTGACCAGTGACCCCCAATATAAAGATGACTTTGTGGATTTTCCATTCATAAAAGCACTACGGTTTGGAAATCAAACATGGCTCATTTCAAGTTCTGACACATATTTATACCACGGTTGGTTTCAACCTTACATTGTGATTGGCTGAGAGTAATACAGTGCCAATACTGTATCTCCTGATATACCGGTAGCACTCCTCAAGGAGCCACAAGCTTACCTGTACCTTAGCAACGTTCTCCACCATCTGCACTAGCAAGTATTCTGTGAAACTGGTGTAAAATCACAATCGATGGTTGTGTGCTATCATGATATTGGCAGTAACCGCAGCAAACCACTGCCAATATCTCACAGTATAGCACTCCCTATCGTGCATTTTTACAATATACCTTCACAAGTGCTTTCTCCATACTTTAAGATGGGGTGCCATGATTCTCCCCCCCCCCCCCCCCCCCCCCCCCAAACATGATTATCAGGTATTATGATTATACTAGGAGGAAGATTTTTTCCAAAAAAGTTTTTATGTGGCCACACCCACCAGTTCATTAAGTATGCATGGTTGTCATGGTGGGTTTTAACCCAGCTGAGGTTAGCCACACCCACAGTGTTGGGTGAATGGTAAAGGGGGAGGAGAAGATTATATGATGTCACTCTATCTGTGTTTTTGGATTTGCACTTTTGACCCACAAGGTGGCAGCCTCGAGGAAGAAACCCAAAATACAAAGGGAATACATAATTGCTCATAACAACACTAGAAGTCTTGACATTGAAGTACGCTATAGTAAGTACAGTATGCTCACCGTCCGGTACTAAAGAAGATATTCAGCTTCAAGAGTGACAGCACATGTCCAGAGATAAGGCCTACTGTATACAACATGATTTGGATGTTTGTTATTTAGCAAAGCTTTTTTCCCTTCTTTTTATTGTATTGATGGCAGCCAACTATCGGTGCTCTGGAAGTTTTTAGGGCTTCAGTGTCTTGGCCAAGGATACTTCAACAAGAAGCCCGTAGGATTTGGGGATTGAACCGCTGCTCTCTTAAAGCCTGAGTTATACTTGGTCACAACATGCCGCGTTGTGTGCACTTGTAGATCTACTATTTTCAGACCCTGGCATTCAACTAAGTATAAATCAGCCATAAGGAAGGATGGAATTAATCCACCAAAAATGTTTGTTAATAATATAATGTAATATTTGTAATGGTACAAAGGTGTGCTCTTTTTAAAATGACCAGCAAATTGTCAATAACAATTTTCCTTCCTAATAAATCAACATATTGATTTTATAGGCTATTTTATTCACTTTAGCCCCATAGACACTAGACAGCTATTGCAGGTTATTTGACAGCTACTGCATGATGATGACGTACAACTTGGCTGAGATGTCATCACTCATCTTAAGACAGTGGGGCGGCATAGCTCAGGGGTAGAGAAACCGTTATTAGAGCACAAAGGGTTCCCGAAGGGTTCCCAGTTCGAATCCGGGCTCCCCCTGAGTTAATGTCGAAGGGTCCCTGGGCAAGACTCTGAACCCCACATTGCTCCCGGTGAGCAGGTTGGTGCCTTGCATGGTTTCCTCCGCCACCGGTGTATGAATGTGTGCGTGAATGGGTGAATGTAATGCACAATCTCTGTAAAGCGCTTTGGATAAAAGCGCTATATAAATGCACCATTTACCATTTACAGGAAAATTAGACCTGCAAAAGAATTCCACAATCAGGTTCCTTGACTTTTTTACAGGAGTACTGTAGTTAGTCCATTGGTATGATACTGACCAGCCTGAAGCTTGCTACTGACCTGCTAGTGCTACTTTTTCAGCTTCAGCTTATTTTATATTTGTGTATACATTATCCATAAAGAGTAGAATCTTGACCCATATTTTGGCCACTAAAGCAGCCGCCCGCCACCGCGTGCACCATTAACCTACTTCAGTGTCTGTCTGATTCCAGAGACACTCTGCCTAGTAACTGGTTGAACACACGGTCACACGCACACGCACACACACTTAAATATCTTAAATCTTAAATATCTCTATATTCTGAGAGTACTCATCGTTATAGAGTGTTTGTTCAGTAACAGGGATCTCCCTCCCCGTCTCTCCAGCTCCAGAGAACTCCTCCACTAATAAAATCCCTACTATAAAAGGCTGCGGAGATACTGGAGTTTATATGATATAAAAGGAACGAAAAAACAGAGCAGACACTGACATTCCACAGTTCAATCACTGAATGGCTGCATATATCAACAAATATGAAGAGTGTCAACAACAACTGTGTTCTCAGCCAACTCTCTCCGCAACATTGTCAGGAAATGTCCTCAGGAAATGATACCACTTTGTTTGACAGGGGACTCCATAGACACATAGAAGAAGATAACTGGAGGTCTAACCAGTGTTAAATGAATATACAATATAAAAATTGTCCTGCGTTGAATCCAACTTGCAGGAGTAAATAGTTAACATTAACTGCAAGGTTGACGAGATAATGTCAAGTTCAACACAGTGTTTCTAACCAAAGAGTGTATTAACCCAAAATATGAATAAATACTACTTATCTCTACTAATCGTTGTGGCCATGATAAACTGGATAATCAACTCTGGGGATAAACACATAATCAAAACATTTTCCTATTTATCATGCATTATTTTTGTCAACAACATCGCTCATTGTTTATTATCCCTGACATGTACAAACACAAAGGGAAAGAAGAAAGAAGTAGCAAAAGTTCAGTATGTATTAAGCAGTAATGAATGTTCATCCTTTCATCAGGAATGCGGGAAGGGGTGATGTTTGAAGTGATCAAATTTACATATTAAAGGAGTAGAGAGGTTCATCAAATGTGAATTATCTCCCCAATGATGCATTGATGGGTCCTTGTTAGCGAGGATGGGACCATGCAGCTGACGATGTGTCGTGAACAATGTTTATCAAAGGCATTCGTCTTTGCCAGGGCATATCCATCTGAGGTTGGATGCAAGGGCAACGCCAAATGCCAGGTTTATCAAAGTGTCTTAGCAAATTTGCTTTTTGTTCCCATCATACTAATCAGAATTGTTAATATACGAGGATTTTGATGTAGCAGTGGTACTGCAGCTGATGACTCCTACCAATGTTGTTCTCATCATAATGAACAGACTTGTTAATATAGTGCAAAAGGAGCAGGATTTTCATTTAGCCGGGTTAACTCAGCCGTGGCACCGTTTATCGGAGTAAACACGGCTGTGGCCGGTTTAGGCAAGAGATGTGTTAAAGATGGGGTGCCATGATAGCCCCCCCCCCCAAAACATGATTATCAGGTATTATGATTATACTAGGAGGAAGATGTTTTTTCCAAAAAAGTGCACAGAAAGAGTTAAAATTTGTTTTTTATGTGGCCACACCCACCAGTTCATCAAGTATGCCTGGTTGTCATGGTGGGTGGTAACCCAGCTGAAGTTAGCCACACCCACATTGTTGGGTGAATGGTTAAAGGGGAGGGGATGATTATATGATGTCACTCTGTGTTTTTGGATCAGCACTTTTGACCCACAAGGTGGCAGCCTCGAGTAAGAACCCCAAAATACAAAGGGAACACATAATTGCTCATAACAACCACACCAGGGGGTCTAATGAAGTACTGTCAACTTCCTAGACACATGAAAACCAGAAAAAGTACAAAACTATGGCACCACCTCTTTAAGAGTCGACCGTAGGTCACAGATTTCTATGAAACCCGGCAGATCCTGTCCGTCAGTGAGTCAGTGGGTAACGCCTCAATGTCTATAGCTGACCTGTTGTGACGTCACATTCTTGACTCAATGACCAAGCCTGTTCTGGCAATCATATATTGATGAGAGACTCAAGTGTTATTGAGCAATACACACTGCAAGTGTGTGCTAAATACTGTAAATACTGTACCTACGATGTACAGTGGGTGTACTCTTTAAAGAGGTGGTGCCATAGTTTTGTACTTTGGCACATGGCACCACATCTTTAAATGTAATGCCCATTTTTGTGCTCAGTGCACCTGCGTATTCTCTCCAGTTCATTACTATGCTGCGGCAATCAATATTTACCTGGCTTTAACATCAAATTCTGAGTGATTCTGTGATGGATAATCACACCTGTGCTTTGAAAAAGACAAAATTCCCAGACCACACACCATTTTAATTTCTCACAGGACACAGCTTAGCCCGTTGGTCCAAGTGTGTTCTATTCCTTTCTCCTGTATCTCATCATGCAACTGTGTTGTTTGTCTTATCTGTTTGTTTGCCTCATTCAGAACGTGATTATATTGGACAGTACCATGATTGGAATTTGAAGCCCAAGTAAATAGAACATATTTACAGTGTGTTCATGGATATGCCATCGTGCAACAGCAGAAATATTTTCTCCAATGATGCCAGATATGCAACAAATGACGTTCAACAGTGAACATCTTTTGTTGAAAGTCTGCCAGTTTGTAGGAAGACCAGCTTTAGTCCTGTCCCTTTACCTGTTTCTAACTTTGTGCCAATTCATAGTCCAAAGTAAAACACAACAATAATTTGACTTTCTCTCAGATTTGTTCAACAAACAATTACGAAAGGGCTGAATAAGTGAATAAATAAAGAAATAAATGGATGAATTCATGAATGAATCACTAAATTATTCATTTGCACATGAGAATGTTGCATTTTTCAACATGCGAATGTAAATGCCCCATTAGCATGGAAATACAATTCATGATTTCCTTCATGGTGACAGTTTACATTTGCAATTACTAGCATAAAATTTTGCCGAAGTTTTCGACGTTTTTCACTAGGTACAGTACCATTTTTAGCTATTTTTTAAAGGCTGAAAAGAGTCTGTGGTCTATCATGTTCCTCGCCTGAAGGGTTCTCTTAGTGGCTTTGAACTGCCAGATTGACTGGGGAAATCTGAGGGGAAGTGTATGAGAACCAACCAGTTTGTCCAATCAGTCCAAAGCCTGCAACCCCTGAACAGTGGCCATGAAGATAACAGCCAATACAGAGCAGCCCAGTGTGTGTGTGTTTGTATGCGCATATACAGAGTTACAGTCACACTGAAAACAGCTGATCACAAGGTGTCAGATGTACAGTACATGCCACGGTACAACAAAGTATACATCAAGCAGGCTTGTCTGTACCAGCGTTAAGCAGGGCATTGCTGTAAAAGAGCATTGTGTACAGTCAACTTCCCCTGAAATAAACTGTCTGACCACACTCGCCTCCACAAGTCTTGTCCCTCCAAGCGATGGGGAATAGCTTGGCAGGATCTCTGGACAGCAGAATGAACTGTTGCTGACAACAGTGAGGACTAATCGATAATAAAATATATAATACCACCAATGCCCACTGGCATCATCCGTTTCCACAATAAGTCATTTGAACTGCTGAAATGTAAACCGTGCTACTCTTAAAGATGGGTTCTTGGTGATTCGTTCTACATAATTCAAAAGTGGTTAGAACACAAATCAAGTAAACCCCGCAAAGTGAACTTTCAACCCCCCATCAATCACTTTTAGTGTCAAGGATCACAGAGGCGCTGTATACATTTTAGATCAAAACTGCAGTCTATCATTTGAGGAAAAATAAATGTCACCTAATATTTAAGATTAGAGTGAAACATGCACAGACTAGCGCATGTGTTTATCTGCATTTAAAAAAAATCTATTTCACAACCGTAGAATATTGTCCTTTTCCACATTTGCCATTTGAGCATGGCGTTTCAGAGAATTTGTCATAAAATCAACCCGTGCCACCTCCTTCATTCAAATCCCATTTTCTACTTTGGATATTTCACACTCAGCACATTGCCAAATAACCTCAATTAAATTTAAAACTGCTGCCTCCAGACATGGGGCACTTTTGTTTCAAGAATGCTTTTCATTGCTCAAAGTTATGAATTTCATCACCATTCAAAAAGCCGGCGAGTGGTTTGTCTTTATAGAAATAGATTCAAATGTTCAAAAAAGGGCAAAAAAAACTGTGTAAAGCCGAGTAATGTACTGACTGTCAGCAACACAAAAATTATGAAACAAAATGATGAGGGATAGGCTTTGCTACACAAGTCATAGATTCAGAGATTCATTAAGCCCGCCCCAACCGTAAAGGTGGCTCTACACCAAACATACTGTACTACTTCAGACTACTACAGACTGGCAGTCGAATGAAGTCAGGATTCTCAGGACGACTCTCGGGACTGTCAGGAGATCAGTCGGTTGGAAGGAAGAAGTTTCTGAATGCACCTACAGTAAGAGCCGACACCAATAGACTAATAATAGCCCATGGCTTGATGTATTTTTCAACAACAAACACTTATTACACACACACGTAGATGCTTAAATCATTTGAGAAATTATAAAGATAACTGCTGCACTGCAGGGTGCTTAGGGCATGGACACAAGGTTAGACTATTTTGGTGTATAGCCTATATCTTTGATTTAATGTTAATTAAAGCAATACATAGGCTACTGCATGCACCAAGCGGCAGCACAATGTGCACATGGCCACATCATTTTGCTTCAGCAACTGATCAATAATATAATAAATAGCTAGAATGGTTAGGAAAAAATGGAAGCCTGTCATTTCTGTTCGAGTAGCCTACCGTGCTATACCGCACAAGCCTTGCGCAAAGAAGGCCAATCCAACGTTACATCATAATAATCATAATTTTCAATTGATAAAATGGCAAATCTATCCTCCCTATATCTCCATTGTCCCATGAAATAGTTGAACGAGCACTCAGGTCTGCAATAATAAAACAAAACTCAAGGGAAACCTATAGAAAACCACTGGTTGCTTCAGTGATTTTACAGACCTTTTTTTTTTTACCAGCAAGTTAAAGATATGGCATGTACAATGGTTTTGTTTCAGAGAATATCTGACAGCTGGTGTTTGAATGAGATGTGGCACACTTCACTATTACTATCACTTTGTAACTCAGAGAATGTACAAATACATTTGTTAACTATCTCAGAATTAATACTCAGGATTTGACAGTGATAATAAAATGATATGTAATTCTCCATTCAGTCATATACCACGGTACTGTATATGGTAAACTAGTTGGGAGACAGGCACATAAAAACATGATGCATTGTACAATGAAGGTCTACACGTTGATTTATGCATTGTGGCCCTTGCTGAAGGCGAGTGGGGACACTTTGACATACTGTACTACGTCTTCCGCTGAAAGTTCTTGGCATAATGATACAGGCCCTAATATTTCCACTGGGCGAAGAGCACTCCACTAACATGTTCTACTGACTGTGGCTTGAACAGAGACAGTGCGTTAGACGAATGACTGGTTGCGGCTGCAGCGCGATGAATTCAAGGGTCATGGATTTGCAATTTCATGGCTTTCGTATTAACTGCACATGTAGAGCGACAGCTCATTCCGGCACTCTCCTGTCAGAGTTTTTGATTAGTGTGTGTTCCTCGAGTCCCCTGCCCGTTTCTCCTACAGCACGCTGTAATTAGGATGACCAGATTGCTCTCATTCACCCAGGAAATTGCTCCAAACTGCACCGCCTACCCCTAGAGGATATGGAATTTATGTTGTGTGCACGTACGTGTTTTATGTGCGCGTATGACCGCCTGTGGGTGTTTGATAGTGTGTGCGTGAGCAGACTGTGCCATGCATACTCAACGTGCGTATACATATTTGAGGGTGTGTGCTTGCTTATGTGTGCATATGGGAATGTGTGGATTAACATTTAGCGCGCCGCTGTACCGTAGTGTGTGTGCGGCGTGTGCGTTCTCTAAATGGAGCCATTTGTCACTCATTAGACACAACTCCTCCATTTGCTGACTGTAGCTATGGACTCATGAGCAGCGAGGCTTGACTATCCTATGTGCTGCGGCCGGTTCACAGCGGGAATTACACATCAAAGGAATAGTTTTCATCATCGTCTTTTTTGGTGCATAAATTACTAATGAAACATGAAAATCACACCTCTCCAGTTGATATCGCTGTCCAGTCTCCGTATGAGCTCATACACAGGGATCATTTAATTCCCTTTGATGAACTGTTGTCATTATGGATAGAAATTTGCAGAACATGGCCCCCATTAGTAAAGCCTTCGGCGCTGCTATAAGACATTATGTCAAGTTGCTAGTGGGTGTTACGTCCACTCTGGGTGGGTTGATTGTACTCAAGTTTGCATTCAACAAAATGATGCTGGTGATTGTTATACAACGGAATTATTCAATTATTCGGAAATTCAAAACACTAGGGATCTTCGTGGTCAGACATAGTTTAAATGCAAAGTCATGCTCACTGGCTAAGTGGCTATTCTATTTACCACTAGTACCTACAGTACATGCCCCTCCATCCCTAGTAGACAGGGCGGTTTGGACGGTGTTTTTGTGGCATGCATGCAGTATACCTGTATGCATGCCACAGGGAAAACGTACATTGTAGTGCCGATGTCATCATTATCTACACAGTAGTGCATATGCAAGCCCATTCATGATTTAGAATGTATAAGCGAGTGCAATTTTAAGTGTTTTTTGTAATACTTTTCACTACTTATTTGCAATTCAACGCAGTGCTTAAAGCACAACCTTCCCTGAACTCAGTCACCTGTAAAATCAGATTATCCTACTGTATTTGACACAGGCAGATTAAGTGTTTTAACTTAGAATACTGGTTTTCAATGATAAATGACATGGATTGAAATATCAACACTTCACCCAATGGCCAGTTCCCTGACAGCATAGGCGGAAACATGCTCATTAGAATCAAACGAATATTGGACTTTCTGATCTTTTAATTCTCATGGACATTTTGTGAAGAGAGTGAGTGTATTTTCTTGAAGCCCAAAGTGGATAAAATGTTCCATAAATGTAGGGAAATTAATTGGTCTCTTTCTTTCTTTCTTTCTTTCTTTCTTTCTTTCTTTCTTTCTTTCTTTCGTTCTTTCGTTCTTTCTTTCTTTTGCATGTAGCAGTGGAGATTTGCATGGCAAACAAAGGGAGTGTAAACTTAATCAATCAATGTAAATATTGGAAATAATTACATGTCAGAATAACATGACAGTGATTCAAGGGACACACTGACTAAAGTGTCAATTGACTCTTCAATGGACCTATGCCCAAATGTTACTAAGAATTTCTTTAATGTTTTCCCCCCTAATGCTTTTGGAGTGTGAGAA
This sequence comes from Nannobrachium achirus, assembly GCF_963921795.1. NCBI lineage: Eukaryota > Metazoa > Chordata > Actinopteri > Myctophiformes > Myctophidae > Nannobrachium > Nannobrachium achirus. The sequence goes on along the minus strand of NC_137815.1, from coordinate 53,850,746 downwards.
AAAACAACAACACATCAGTGTGAATGAGACGATTTAAAGGTGATACACCATGCATTTAAAAAGTATTTATGTCATATTGTTTATGTCCCAAAAACGTTTTTCAAAAGGTTTGAGGCTAAATTACCACTCCTGAATAGAGAGCCTCTCTCATTTTTGAATGGCTCTCAGAGCATTTCAGCTGCAGTACCACCTTTGGCCTGAACTGCGCCACCCCCCCAAAATCTTTTTGATTTTTTTGTTATTTTTTTTATGATGACGTCACAATCGGCAGATGACGTCACAATCGGCAGCAAATCTGGATAGCCTGTTTTGAGAACCCGTGGGATACTTGTAACCTTCGCCTTCTCAAAACCAGAGAAAGACACAACGGTCAGAAATGGGACTTTGTGAGGATAGAAGGTGCTAGTGGGACCCCAAAAAAAGTGAAATTTCATGGTGTATCACCTTTAACAAATGTAGTCGTGTATTTGTCTTCAGATCAGTAGAGCAGAAACATAGAGTCAGAGACAACCTCTTGTGTTCCGACAGAAATAGCCCATCTATAATTGTAAGTTGGGTTGTGAGCCCTCTCCATTCCACAGTCATTCAGTCACAATAGGTTAGAACATGTGAGAATATGCTCTCGGGCAAAGTCACAGCCAGCAGCAAGAACCAGCTGAAAGAATCTTCATTATCGGGAACAAGGAATCATTTATGGAGCCGACTTACTCTGTTCAGGGGCAATCTGACAAACATATTGACTTTGACACATTTGAGGTTGCAGATACCTCTGCACCTACTTTCCATTACGGCCTAATTTGATTTAGGTGGGAGCGTCTGCCCCTGCAGTGATCCTTCATTTCAACAGCTCATAAACATGTTGTGTTTCAAGAGGATATACTGTGCCATATTCTCTCCGCTAGCATGATTTACAAGCTGTGCAATGACGTCAGCCTCCTGAAAATGCAAGATATGACAATGCAGTGCATAGTAGGTGAGTGTCCAGAGTGTTGTCTGTGTTCAGGTAATAAAGGAGTATCTCAGATCATCCATTATTCAAGGAATGAAATTGAGTTGTGAGACGACAACCTTAATTATGTCATTTGTGCCTGTCCCAGTGCTATAGGTGAGACTTTTACAATGCACACTCTGGGAGAGCCTACAGTATGTAATTTGACAGACAGACAGATGGACATGCAGGAATAGAGTTAGTTCAGAGTTGTTCAGTGGTGCCTCACTTATGTAAAGGTTGTAGGAGTTGTCAAGAGCTTGTGTTGAATGTATCAAATGGAATTTTAGGGTCTGTGTTGCCTGTTTTGATTATTTGTTAAGTCAAGAAAGTCAGGACAGCATGCCCCTGTCTACCCTAATGCCTTCACTGACACTTCTAGAAGTCACACTGGGAACCATGCCAAAGGTTTTACCACATGACCCTTTGTGTTCCTAGTCAGGTGATGAACGAAAATAGCAGAACTACACGTTGTGACGTGTAGTAAGCTTGTAGATTGGGGCAAAGAGATTTGGTGTAGAGGGGAAAAAAGGAGGAGATATGGGGATATACAAAAATGTATGGGTTTAAGCGTAATTATAATTTTACTAGAAACTATTAAATATGTATCTGGTGACTAGTTAACTACCATACTACTACTAAATTAACTGATGCTGGTTTCTCTAGTTTATATTGTATTACTTCTATTCGTTGTTTATGTCTTGAGTCAAATAATTATATTAAATGTATCTATATTTTCCCTCAATTCATCTGCTGAGTTAGTTTCAAAGAAAGAGCCCAAATTGTCTTTAAAAGAAATGCAAGACCCTTTGATGCAAATAGCTTTTCCAAAACAAAACAAAAAGGTTGGGAAATGAAATATAGGATACCCATTGTTATGTTTATATTTCTTTTCCTTTTAGGATATATACTGTGAAAATTCAGGAGGGTGGTATTCAAGCCTCTGTGTTCAGATTTTTACATAAAAATGTAATTGCTAGAGTGTGTTACTGATCGGACTGTTCCTATTATCATTATGCAATATGCATATGGAAGGCATGTAAAGGGGCATCCACACTAAGCACTATAACTACACATATAACTATACTGTAAATATATTGTTGTAAAAATGATTATATCTAAAGTGTATGAAAGAATCCACACCACTGACCACAACTATAACAATATAGTTATAGTGCTTGGTGTGGGTGGCTTAGATGTTGATCCTGGACTTTCTGTCAAATCGATGACAGGTCATGGTAGAGGCTCCAACACCATCTTGTGCTTGCTCTTTGGACTGTATACTACAGTACTCTTTTTCTTTTTCTTACTTCTCTGTAACTTGTAACCTTAACTGCTGTGCTGCCTCTGGGCAACTGAATTTCCCCCGTGGGATAATAAAGGTATCTATCTATCTATCTATCTATCTATCTATCTATCTATCTATCTACCATGCATAGCTCGAACATAGTGGTCAAGTGTGCTGACTACATGACTGTGATATGCCTGATCCCTGCAAGAGCCGCGGATCGGACTGTCCGCGTCCGGACGGAGCAAGCGGACACGGACGGGGACTGAGCGGGAGTTGATGTGTGAGCGGGAGCTGATGTGTGAGGACGGGCTGTGAGCGTGAGCGGGAGCTGATGTTTGAGGATGGACGGATGCTCGCTCAGACGGACGGACGGACGCTCGGACGCTCGGACGGACGCTCGGACGGACGGACGGACGGACGGACGGACGGACGGACGGACGGGGTGAGGGTTAGGTTTTAGTGGTCGATCCAAAGGGTGTTTGACCTAATGACATGTTACCCGGACGGACGCTCAGATAGACAGACGGACGGGACGGACAGACGAACAGACGGACGCTCAGGCGGACAGACGTCAGAGCGTCCGTCCGTCCGAGCGTCCGTCTGTCCGTCCGTCCGTCCGTCCGAGCGTCTGTCCGTCTGTCCGTCCGTCCGTCCGTCCGTCCGTCCGAGCGTCCGTCCGTCCGAGCGTCCGTCCGCCGAGCGAGCATCCGTCCATCCTCAAACATCAGCTCCCGCTCACGCTCACAGCCCGTCCTCACACATCAGCTCCCACTCACACATCAGCTCCCGCTCAGTCCCCGTCCGTGTCCGCTTGCTCCGTCCGGACGCGGACAGTCCGATCAGCGGCTGTCTCTCTCACTGACGATGGGAGAGAGGTCGAGAACCTGACACATGGTCTAGAAGATCAATCTGTCTCTCATTGTTGATAAGACCAAGCTTAAGCTCGAAGGCCGAAAAGAGAAACGCCCCTGTCTACATCACAGTGGCAAGGTCATCTGACGATGGGAGAGAGGTCGAGAACCTGACACAATGGTCTAGAAGATCAATCTGTTTCTCATTGTTGATAAGACCAAGCTTTGCTTGAAGGCCGAAAAGAGAAACGCCTCCGTCTACATCACAGTGGCGAGGTCAGTGACGTCTATCTCTGTGTTCAGATCACTGAGGACCTCTCCTCAGATGAGCACAGGGCCATGTGGTGAAGAAGGCACAGCAGTGCTTCTTTTACCCAAGGGGACAGGAGAAGCTTGGCAAGGTGCCCAAAGATCCTGCAGGACTTCTGCAGAGGCACCACTGAGAGCATCCTGGTATGGGAACTGTACTGCACTCAAGTACAGACACAAAGCACTGCAGTGGGTCAACCACCCCATCATTTGCATAAAGCAAGTATATCGTTGTTGTTGGGTGGAAACCTTGTATGTCCAAACCCGTTCGTTTTGTATTTATCATTTTAAAACTGATTTAAAATAGTGAAAATAGCTGATCTACAAGCACACAACGCCTCGCACAGCGAGGCCTTGTGTGCTGCTCGTAGATCAGCTATTTTCACTAGTCTTGTGCGACAGTCTTGTATGAGGAAGCTTGGAAGTTGGAGATACGAGATTTCTGCCCGACAGTGATGATATACTTGCTGTGTGCATAATTGTATGCACACAGCACGAGAGAGAGAGAGATGCTACTGAACTGTACACTGTGCACAATGCACATACAGTAGCACCTTCAAAGCACCTCAAAGTTTGTTTAATGTACAGTATACAGATATTTCTTACCTGACTACTTGGTGTTATTCTTAATTATTTCTCAAAGTTCAAGGTTTCTTTATAGTTATCTTGTGTATGAGTACAGAATAGTAATATTCTTTTGTTCTGGTTTTCCGCAGACACTGCAGCAGCAGTAATAATAGACAGGAGACATTTCATTGTTATTTCTGTTATTGATGCAATAACATTGAGGAACCGAAATCAAATAATGTTACTCTTGTGTACACGTATATGAGACACAACAATCTGCTAGCTTGAAATTGTTAAATGTTAGTTTGCTTTTTCAACCATTCTTTCTTTCTTTCTTTCTTTCTTTCTTTCTTTCTTTCTTTCTTTTTTACTTTCCCCAGAAGGTAGATTCAGAATTTTGGAAGAAGTCTGAGTGATCATGAACAGATAAATCACACCAAGCGAGCGGTGCCTTTTATGAGTTAATTCATACAGCGCCCGCGAACCTTGGCTAATTGCGGAACGGGACAGGACATACATACATACATACATACATACATACATACATACATACATACATACATACATACATACATACATACATACATTACATACATACATACATACATACATACATACATACATACATACATACATACATACATACATACATACAAGACAGACAGACAGACAGACAGACAGACAGACAGACAGACAGACAGACAGACAAAGCCAGATGTAGGCGCGGTTAGCACCACTCAAAAACTGAAATCAGACAGCCCTTTTAACCATTTTGCAAAACCTTTTGGCAACAATGTTTTCCTTAATAAACTATTTTGGTGCCCCAATTGAGCTCTTGTGTACAGGGCCCTCTATCATTTAAAAATGTGTGATTGTATATCAGTAAGTATACTGAACACTATTTGATGACAGCGCTGCAACAAGTCTGGAACAGCCTATACAACAGGGGTATTCAACTAGATTAGGCAGTGGGCCACAATTGTAAAATCAATTGAAGTCGGGGGCCACAAGACGGTGACAACAGAAATCAACAAAAATGTTCAAGGTTAACCGATTGACCGCTATATGTCCGATAAGACACAACAATGGACATGTACAGTATGTCCATTAGGCTATGGTAACTTATTAGGGTCTGCTTCATACTGCATTCATGCATTTTGATGTTTTCTGTGCCAGTCCTTTATAGAGCACAGGCTTAAGACCCATTCCCACTGGGCCAGATAACAGATAAAAAAATCTCTTTCTCCAGATATTTTTCCATTCAAAGTGGATGGCAGATACAGATAAAAATAATATTTGCCACAGATAAAAGTATCTGTGGCAAATATCTGTGGTAGATATTTTTTTTATCTGTATCTACCATCCACTTTGGATGAAAAAATATCTGGAGAAAGAGATTTTTGTATCTGTTATCTGGCCCAGTGGGAATGGGCCTTTAGATTTTGATATTAAGAAAAGAGGAAGTTGATACAGTATTTCGGTGTGTTCTAAATGGGTAATTGGCATGGAAGTGTCTTTGCGGGAAGAGTATTTGTGGCAGGCTGGCAAGGTGAAGTGTTTACAGTACATGTTTGTATGAAGGTTTTTAGTTTCGTTTTGAGCACCTGACTGATAACAGCACAAGATGTGTTTGAGGTTAATGATGATGGAGAAGATGGAAGATGGACACAATCCAGGTGAATTATTTCTTGGGGTAAATAGACAACATCCACTTAAGACCCAGAAATGGTTTCAAATGGATGGATGGCACTCAGAACTCATCTGTTGAGCTCTTTTATGTTGCCAAGCTACCTACACAATGGTGAAGCACAATTTATTTTTACATTGGGATATGGAATGTTCTCGAGGGGCCACAAGAAAGCTCAGCTGGGGCCGTATTTGGCCCGCAGGCCACCAGTTGAATATCACTGCTATACAATATGTGCTTCAATTTGCCATGAGTTACTAATACTCTTCCGAAGCTGGCAAAATTAATACTCAAAGCAAAAAATGTACTTTTTTAGAAGAGGAATATTTTATATATAACACGCTTCCCTGAAAAGATTGAAACTGTGCTAGTTTGAAATAGTTCTTATTGTGTGTACTGTAGCTGGATAGTTGGTTGACACAGTTCCATACAGTAACAGCTCTGGTCCCCATACAGTAGCTGACAGAGATGAATACCTGTGACATCTAAAAGCAACTGTTGCTTTCCCCAGGAGAGGTCATTACAAATCTCTCCTCCATGTGCCACTGCAGACAGGCAGTTGAGTATCACTTCATGTATTTTCCATTTAGGCAATTAAAGCAGGATAGTTTAACACACCAGTAAGTTGATGGATTCCAGTGGAGGGCGGGGGGACGGGGGGACGGGGACGGGGGGGGGGGGGGGGGGACGGGGGGGCTCCAATGTGGCATGAATGTCCTATTTCATTCCTCTCTTCCCCTGATTTGTATTCAAGTTTGGAAAAATGGCCACGCTGGGAAGAAATCCATTTGATGCGTGCCGATGGGCTGCTTTCAGGAGTTCCTGAACCTGTATTTCTTATATCCCTGCAAATGTATCGCCTGTCTTGCCTGTCTTTTGTGCCACAGTGGGGATGAGTGTCAAATCTCAGAGAGCTGAGACCACTGTGAAAGGTACTCAGTAGTGGCTCTGGAAATATCTGCTACTTTTTGCCCTCAGACTTGTGGAGCAGGAAAGGTCAGCCAAACCAAGTGACATTTACAGTCTCTTGATATCTGTGTTGGAGGAGGGAGAGGACGCTCACTAACAGCTGAGGAATTACAAAAGCTTTCTCCGCCATGAATATATAATACCGGGGTGCCCTTTTAACAATACATGCCGGCATTCCATAACATTACGTGAAAAGAGAAAAGTCCTTGTCAGAACACAGTTTCAAACTGGTGTAATTTGAACGAAACGAGAAAACAAACCAAAGAAAACACCCGAGAGCTATTCTGACATTGTAATTTCGCGAGGAATAATGGCTAACATATTTGACATACAGTAGCTACAGTACTACCAATGCGTATAAAACAGTCTCTGGGAGCACAATGCGCATTAATAGAAATATAGCAGGATTTACAGTGCATTGAGGACTCTATATATGGCACCTAAAATGTATTACATAAAATCACACAGTGTGAAGTGAGCGGTGCCTTTTATGAGTTAACTTCATAAAGCCAATGAGTCAAGTGTGGGACATACATACATACACACATACATACATACATACATACATACATACATACATACGTGTACATACAATGCCAGATTTAGCCAGTAAAGTACAAATACCTAAAAAATGTACTTAAGTACAGTACTCAAGTAAATCTACTTAGTTACAATCCAGGCGCCGATTCCCGATCCGGACGACCTTTGCCGCATGTCACTCCCCGTCTGTCACCCCATTTCCTGTCAGTCTACTGTCCTATCAATAAAGGCATAAAAGCCCAAAAACAAAAAAGAGACTAACAGAAGGCAGTTTGAGGAACATACATACTATACATACATACATACATACATACATACATACATACATACATACATAAATACATACATACATATCTACATACATACATACCTACATACATACATACAAAGCCAGATTTAGGAGCGGTAGCACTGCTCAAAAACCACAACAAACTTCATCAACCACAATGCTATGTGGAGAATGAAGTACCAAGTGAAATCCATTCCAACTGTGTAGTTAAGGTTGTATGCATTAAAAGAGAAGAGGATGCGAATACTTCCACAGAAAGCTGCACACAGGGGACAAGCAACATGTATATGTTAACTTTTAATACAATGGAAGACAAGCAAATGGGCTCTAAATGTCAAAAGAATAGCCTATATATAGGCATTTCCCTAAAGTCAAAACTGTAGTCATGACCATACTCGTGCGGTGCTAAAAATAAATCCAGGCATTTATTGGGTCCTTGAAAAGGGTTGATGGGACATTACAGGCTAGGGATCTGTCTAACACAGTTGGCTCTGCCTGGTGGTGTATTTTAAAATGTCTGTCTGTCTGTCTGTCTGTCTGTCTGTCTGTCTGTCTGTCTGTCTGTCTGTCTGTCTCTCTGTCTGCCTGTCTTTGGTTTTTTCTTTCTGGCTCATTCGTGGTGAGATATAAATGGAAGAACAACAGTTCCCACTTTACAGTCCAAGTAAATAAATATGGAAAATGTGAGTGACAAAGATGTTCTCTCAGCTTTCGGTACAATAAACAGGGAGCGGGATCTGTTTCTCCTGTCACTTCCTCAGTCACCCAGGTGTAAAAGGAGGGACCTTGGTGGGGAGCACGGAGCAGAGCACAGTCTGGTGAGGTGGTCGTGTGAGGGAGACCATGGCGTCCTCACTAGATGGCACACAGGGAGACGTCCCTGTGCTTAAGTACATTTACTTAGGTACTGTACTTAAATACAATTTAGAGGTACCGTATTTGTACTTTACTTGAGTACCGGTATTTCCAATTTCCAATACTTTTACTTCTACTCCATCCACTACATCTCGGATCCATATATTGTATTTTAACTTTGAAAAATGTAGTTACTTTGTAGATATAAATTATGATATTATGAAACATACATAAACCACTTTAGCCCTATTTTATACCGTGGCTATTTGAAAATAGACGATCTACATTGTAGATTTTCAAACATTTTGTACTTTTACTTTTGATACGGTCGCATTTACTATCAAACCCTGCACAAAGTGTAAGTCAGTCCGTCTGTCTGTCAGTCTGTCTGTCACACCTCACACGTCACACTCTTGCCCTGCTCATATCTCCGCAACCGTTGCCCCGATCCATGCCAAATTTTGCACACACGTTCCTTACCTGCCAAACTACAACCTCCAAGGACCCCCGGAGCTCCAGGGACCCCCAGGTCCCTGGGGGACCCCCAGATGTAAAAAATGACCAAATGTGCTAAACTGACCAAATGACCACCCCAACGGGGCTGCTCACGGGGAATTCCCGGGGACCACCCACTCCTGGTGCTCCAGAATGGATGCAAAAGTGGTGGCGCCCCCAGTGGAGGACCCCCTACACTGCAGCTCACATAAAATGCCGTAACTCCGGCTAGGAGCGACCGGGACAGCCGGGGCCGGTACCTATTCGTCCGCCTTGCCGGCGCGGAGACCCCACCCCTCATTTCTCACATGGCCCTCTTCTAGCGCCACCATGAGGCCGATTCTTGCAAAACACATTTTTGGACACTGCTCCTACAATTTTTGCCCTAAAATCACGCAAATCGGTACACAGTATGTCTACACTCATCCCATCAACATGAATCTCTCCCATATAGCGCCACCTCCAGGCCGATTTTTAAAAACACATTTTTGGACACTGCTCCTACAGATTTTGCCCTAAAATCACGAAAATCACTACACAGTATGTCTACACTCATGTCATCAACATGGATCAGGAAGATTTTGGCAAAACACATTTTTGCCCTATTTGTGGAGATAAGTGACCTACGGTCGCTTATCTCCCGATTAGGGAGTCTTACTGGTATTTGGAATTCATCAATATCATTACATCAATATAACTTCACTATGCTTAGTAAAACAGACCTGATTTGAACTGTACTTGATGAGTTCTTTTTCCATCTACGGCAACTCTCTTCACCAAAAATAGCAGATCTACAAGCTCAAAACGCGTCACGTTGCAACACGTTGTGAGCTTGTAGATCGGCTATTTTTGGTGAACCTTCCCCCCAGAATAGGCATGCTGGGGTTCAAGTGCTTAAAGGTCAAGCATAACGTTATTTTCAGTCAATTCTGACGGAGACGGATATGATGTAAGATGAACTAAAAATGAACAGTGTAATTCAAGGGTGCCGTGGAAGAAAAAGTTATTTACAGGGGTGCCCTGAGTCAAAAAGGTTTGAAAACCCTTGCTTTAAGTACATTTTGATGCCAACACTTTCATACTTTTACTCAAGTAGACTTTAAATTCCAGACTTTCACTTGTAACAGAGTATTTCTACATTGCAGTATTGGTGAACAGTCTGAACACCAGTCTGACCACATGTCCCTGCTTTTAATTCCTGCTCTCAGGAAAACTGCTCCAACCATTACAAAAACTGTTAAAACCTGGCCTGATGATGCCTCTCAGCAGCTGCAGGACTGCTTTGATAGAACCAACTGGGACGTTTTTGAACACCAGGACCTGGATTTGTTCACAGACAGTGTTTTGTGTTATATTAACAACTGCACAGACACTGTCACAGTGGACAAACGTATCCGGGTCTACCCCAACCAAAAGCCCTGGATGACCCGGGAGGTCCAGCGGCTGCTGAAAGAGAGGAACACCGCCTTCAGGTCTGGGGACAGGGCTCACTACAACCTAGCCCGAACCAACCTGAAGAGAGGCGTCAGAAAGGCCAAGTCAGACTACAGGAGGAAGATCGAGGACCATCTGGACAGCAACAACAGCAGGCAGGTGTGGCAGGGAGTCCAGCAGCTCACCAACTACAAGACCACCAGCGGAGCTGTTGGAGGTGACGCCTCGTTGGCAGAGGAGCTAAACATCTTCTTTGCCCGCTTCGAGGTAGAGTCACCGGAGGCTGCCACGTCACACCCCACGGTCCACAGCAGCTTCACCCTCACAGTGGAGGAGCATGATGTGAGGCGCACACTGCGGGCCATCAACCCAAGGAAGGCGGCGGGTCCCGACGGCGTCACCGGACGTGTACTGAAGGACTGCGCGGACCAGCTGGCTGGAGTCTTTACCAAGATTTTCAACCGGTCCCTTGCCCAGTCCACTGTCCCACTCTGTCTAAAATCTTCCACCATAGTCCCTCTGCCCAAGAAACGCAACATCTCCAGTCTAAATGACTACCGGCCAGTCGCACTCACCCCAGTGGTGATGAAATGCTTTGAAAAGCTGGTCCGGGATCACATTACATCTCTCCTGCCCATAGGCTTTGACCCCCACCAGTTTGCTTATAGGGCAAATAGATCCACGGAGGACGCCGTAGCCACAGCTCTCCATGCTTCACTGTCCCACCTGGAGCAGTCGGGGAGCTACGTGCGGATGCTCTTCGTGGACTTTAGCTCTGCGTTCAACACCATACTCCCTCACAGACTGGTGGATATATTGGGGGAACTGGGTTTTCCACACAACACCTGTATGTGGATTAAGAGCTTTTTGTCCGGTCGCAGCCAGAGGGTGAGAGTGGGCCCTCACACGTCCACATCCCTTAGCCTCAGTACCGGCTCCCCACAGGGCTGCGTGCTGAGCCCGCTGCTCTACACCCTCTACACTCACAAATGCACCCCCGCCCACCACAGCAACACCATGGTGAAGTTTGCGGATGACACCACAGTAGTAGGGCTCATCTCCAAAGGGGATGAGTCTGCCTACAGGGACGAGGTGGTGCAGCTGACAGCGTGGTGTAGAGAGAACAACCTGCTCTTAAACACATCAAAGACCCAGGAACTGGTCATTGACTACAGGAAGAATAAAACGGACATTCCACCACTAATCATCAACGGGGACTGTGTGGAGAGGGTGTCCTCTTTTCGTTTCCTGGGAGTCCACATCGAGGAGGGTTTGACCTGGACTGTGAACACCTCTGAGCTGGTGAAAAAGGCCCAGCAGAGACTATACTTCCTGAGGGTGCTCAGGGGTAATAACATCTCCCAGAGACTGCTTGTGTCCTTTTATCGGTGCTCTATAGAGAGCATCTTAACATACTGTATATGTGTGTGGTACACCAGCTGCACAGCAGCTCAGAGGTTACAGATCCAGAGGGTCATAAACACAGCACAGAGAATCGTTGGCTGCCCTCTCCCCAAACTGGAAGAACTACACAGGTCCCGCTGTGACAAAAAAACAGAGAACATTTTAAAGGACACTTCCCACCCCGGTCATTCCCTGTTTGATCTGATGCCATCAGGCAGAAGGTACAGATCGATAAAGTCAGGTACAGCCAGGTTTAGTAACAGCTTCTATCCCGCAGCGGTAGTTACACTGAACGCTGCTAAGAAACGTTGATCTGATTAACATGTTTGATGGTGCTGTTTGGGTTAAGTGCAATATGAGTTTGTGCAATAACAGCTGCTTTTATTTACATGCTTGTCTATGCTGCGCATGCTAAGTGCAATAGGGGTTGTGCAATGACGGAAAGTATGGTTCTGTGTATGTTTTGTTTTATTGTTTTAGATATATTTTTGGTGATGCACTGATCGTTTGACACTTTTAATTTCGTTGTACTTGTGACAATGACAATAAAGATCTATTCTATTCTATTCTAATCTGATACTTTTACTTAAGTACTTTTTCCATCACAGGGAGACATTGAGGGAAGTGCTGTGCTTCCTTATCAGACTGGCACATCTCAGGATTAAGGAGAGGATAGTAAAAGGGTTGAATCATGAAAGACATCACAAGGTTGTTCTAAAGTGGTGCTTTAAAAGTCTTTGGGGAACTGTTTGAAAACCAATGCTACTCTGTTTCAGAATTTATTTCTAAGAGAGTAAACTTTTTTTTGTTGCCAATTTGCTATAAATGGCTTCCCGTCAAAGGTAATGTTGTGGTATAACTGAACAGAACTCCATTCTATGTACTTGCGACCTTGACCAGGCCATGCTTCTACTGTACATGGCTCACCAACCTGAACCAATAGGACAGATCAGTTCCCTCTGATGCGGCACACTAGTCTACTGTACTGTATATTGGTCAGTGTTGGAAAAAGTACTACAAGTAAAAGTATCAATACCACAATGTAGAAATACTCCATTACAAGTAAATGTCTGGAGATTAAAAGTACAAAGGTATCAATGGTATCAAATTGTACTTTAAGCACCACAAGTAGAAAGTACTCATTATGCAGAAGTTTTTAAATGCAGAAAATGTATAAAGATCTTTGGAAAATTGCAGATCTACAAGCTCACAATGCATTGCATCGTGCATAGGCGAAAATGGCGGGGGGCACAAGGGGTTTTTGTCACCTTCCAGGTCCAATTTCGTCCCCTCCATTCACTTCTAGAAGACCCCCCCGTCCCCCGCAGTCAGGGACCCCCAAGCCAAACTTTTAGGGGTCTGAATTCTGAAAATCACGCACTAAACGCGAGCGATAATGTTTAAAAGCCCCCCCCCCCCCCCCCCCCCCGTCTAAAATCCCCAAATGGTTCGGTCCAGTGCCCTGAGTAAATAGCAACGCCCATTTCTATTTCATTGCTCCCAAGCCCCCACCTTTGCGCTTAGGTTCACCGGGAAATACGCGGTCGCAGCCTGTATAGCTTACAGTTGACTCTCAGTGAGTGATGACATCATAATGTGGCGACTTTGTTTTGGCTGTGGTGTGGAAGAAACAGCATGATTTTTTTCATTGGACAGCTGGAATGGACTAAACTTAACAACTGCCTGTGGACGTCGCATATTAATAAAAGTAATTGCTCTTTTGGAATTCCAAAGTTTCCAAACTTTGGTTTTGCCTGTTTCTTGTTTCTGGATCTGGACAATGACATTTGACGCTATGTACATTTATTGGAATTAAATGGATACCGACCTCACAACCTGTCCCAAGTTGCTACAGAACTAGAACTGTACATTTCGGGAGGACCAAGTTGACCAACAAGCAACAATGGTAAGTTACTATTTACTTTTTCCCTAAGTTGTGACTTTCTGATGAAGTGTGTTTTCATGTACAGATGTATTGCAGTAGTGATAACTTGAAAAGTAAATAAATAATACATCATAAAACCGTTAATGCCCGTATCTGAAGGAAAATGAGGGGGGAAAACCGCCCGAAAAACGATCTCTGCACGCAAAAAAACGAAATCGGGCGCGCGCGCGCGAAGGCCATTGCCGCGCTTCGCGCGCGCAATGGTCCCCTCCTATGCTTTTGTTGGATCTGCGCGCCTGGCATCGTGACGCATTGTGAGCTTGTAGATCGGCTATTTTCAAATGTCCAAACTAATAATTAAATAATAATTAAAGTTTTCAAATAATTGGAGTGAAGTAAAAGTACAATATTTGGATCTGAGATGTAGTGGAGTACTGAAGTATTGAAAATACTCAAGTAAAGTACAAATACCTCAAAAAAATTGTACAGTACTTAAAGGAGCTATAGTCAACTTTTTCTTGAAAAACGGATGCTAAAATAAAAAGTTGTTTCGAAAATATTTTATAAAAAAATAAGCTTCATATATGTGTTTCTATTCATAAATGACCACAAAAAGCGTAAAATAATGATAAAATAATTATTTAGGCCATTGTCAGACCGACACTGTGTTTACATTCTAGTCTATAGACTAGGATGTAAACAAAGTGTCCGCCCTACAATGAAAAAGTTGACTATAGCTCCTTTAAGTAAATCTACTTAGTTACTTTCCACCACTGATGCTGGTGTTCATGTAGCGTCCGAGACGGCGGTGTATTATATGTGTAAGCTTAATGATCTCTTTATAAAGACAAGATGACCAGAAGGTAACTCTTTGGAACGCCAACTCGGCTAAACCATTTATTATCACTCTGCACACATGTGTCTCTCTCCAACACCACAGAACAACAACGTCCCCATCTTATGACATCATCCTTTAGGCATAACCAAACAATCCCAGAGTGTACAATGGAAACCCTACATACGTCCCCCCTTACAAAAAGAAATGTCCTCATTTCCATGTGTCTTTCCTTCCTCTTTTTTTTTTTAACACATTCAACAAGAGAGGACCAAATGGAACAATGTAGAGAAAAAAATAAAATAAAAAGATAAAGTACACAAGTGCATAAACCCAACATCAAGGCACTGTAAACACACATTATTCAAAATTCCACATGACCCAGTGAGACATGTAAATAAGGCTCAAAAAGTATTACAACCTCACTGAATGAACTCTTCAGAACACAACAAAAACAGAAAATACTGCAGCATGCACCCATCACATCACATAATCCCCAAAACGTATAGGGGCCCGCACAGGCCTCCCAACCCGAGAAACCCTAGGCGGGGCAGGCGTGTGAACAGGGGACTCGAGGGAGCCATCCCCCACTCCAGGATCACAGCCCACCTCCGCAGGAGGCGGAGAATAGCCTGTACGGTCGTTCCGAGGGACAGCCTCTCCATGCTCCACAGTAGGCGAGGGAAAGGGAAAGATACCCTTCACAGGGCCCGCCAAAGGATATGTTACAGGTAGGTTGTAGGGACGCAGCCTGTCATAATGCACGACTTGCAACGGGGCCTCATCGCCAAACGGGCTACTAATCTGGTAAGTGACCCCGACCACGTCCTCACGGTCCATCCTGCGCCGCACCATGTAAGGCCCTTTCCAGTGCGGAGCCAATTTACGACGACTCTCTGTGGGATCATTCAACCACACAAGGTCCCCAGGCACATAAGGCTTGTGCCTCATCCTCCTGTCATAATAGCGCTTTTGACCTCTGCTTGCTGCAAGGCTGTTTTCTCTAGCTCTGCTGAACGCGGTCTCCAAGGACCCGAGGAGAGAACCGGCAAAGTCCCCTGGGGGACCACATACAGTGTTGCCCTGCACTCGCGGACCCAGCAGCACATCCACAGGCATCCGGGCCTCCCTGCCGTGTGTGAGGAAGAAAGGCGTGAACTCTGTACTGTCATGCACACTTGTGTTGTATGCAAAAGCGACCTGAGACAGGAAAGAGTCCCACTCCCCCTCGTAAGACAGGAGAGTCTTCGCCAACTGATCAATAAGTGTGCGATTGAAGCGTTCCACCATTCCATCAGACTTGGGATTGTACGGCGTGGTTCGCGTTTTCTTCACCCCCAACATCTCGCAGAGGTGCCTCACCACTTCGGACTCAAACTGAGCCCCCTGATCCGTGTGCAGGGCCTCCATCACCCCATGTTCCAGGACGTAATCCCCGAACAGGTGTTTGGCGACCGTGTTGGCCCTCTGATCAGGCATGGCATACAAATTCACAAACTTGGAGAAATAGTCCTCCACAACCAAAACATACCTGTTGCCTCTGGTCGTGACCGGCAACTCAAGTATGTCAGCAGCAACACGCTGGAAGGGTCTCTCCATCTGGGTGGTCCTCATAGGAGCATGATGGCGGGGCACTGGGGACTTTCGTCTTTGACAAGCATAGCACTGCTCACAGTATTTCCTAATGTCCCTTGCCATGTCCGGCCAATAACACAGCACCTTTGCGCGTGCCATCACTCTAGCAAAAGCCAGATGCGCCGTCAACGGGCCTCCATGTAGATGCCCCAGAACCTCCGGTACCAGCACAGCAGGTACAACAACTACTGATAGCTCGCTGCCATCCGGCAACCGTACGAGCCTGCACAACAGTCCATCGACCAACATCAGCTCTTCAAACACACGCCACAGGGCTCTTAGAGTATCACCTCTCACTCTCCATGGAGGAGGTTTCCGTCCATCCTCCAACCAGGCCAGGACCTGCCTTATGTCTGTGTCCTCCCCCTGAAGCTCCTTCACATTGGAACCATCATGTGAAAGTGTATAAATTGAGGCCAGGTCTGCAGGCTCCTGGCACTCCGGGGGAGAAGGACTGGAGCTGACATCCACAGAGGGGGTTGTGGCAGAGGCCGCTGCCGGACTCTCTATGACGCACACAGCACCGGGGCCTTCCTCCATCGCCACCTGGGTACCCGTGTCCACAAGAGATGTTTCATTTTCAGGGGTTGTACTGCCCATCACCTCTGCTTCGGGCCTGCGTGAAAGGGCATCAGCATTCGTATGCTGAGCCCCACTCTTGTGAACGATGACCCACTCGTACGGATCCAACTCTAGGGCCCATCTGCTACGACGCCCTGTACGGTCATTGTCGATAGTGAGCCGCCGTAAGCCTACCAGCGGCCGGTGATCCGTGACAATTGTGAATGGGAGAACACCCAAATAGTGTCTGAAGTTACGAACAGCCCATACAATTGCCCACAACTCCCTGTCGAATGTGGACCACCGACGTTCGACACCGGTGAGGGAGCGGCTAGCATAAGCCACTACCCTCTCCAGGCCATCCACTTCTTGTGCCAACACGGCCCCCACTGCAATCTGAGACGCGTCGGTGTACAGTGTAAACGACTGTTCAAAGTCTGGGTGACACACAATAGGCTCAGTACATAGTGAGTCTCGCAAGAATTCAAACGCCTCCTGGCATTGCGCTGTCCACTGAAACTGAACATCCTTCTCTGTAAGACGGTGGAGGGGTCCTGCGCGTTGTGCAAAGGACTTAACGAACCTCCTATAGTATGAACAGAGGCCCAGGAATGCACGGGTCTCAGTGGCAGACCGTGGTACAGGCCAAGATCTCACCTTTTCGGTGTTCCGGGGGTCAGGGCGAAGCCCCTCAGCAGAAATCACGTGGCCCAGGAAGACCACGTGATTGCGGGCCAGATGACATTTCTTGGCATTCAGACGTAGGCCAGCAGCCCCAATGCGAGTCAAGACCTCCCGCAGGGCTGAGAGATGTTCCTCAAATGATCTGCTGTATACCAAAATGTCATCGAGGTACACCATGCAAATGTGCCATGGCAGCCCCCTCAACACCAGCTCCATGATCCGCTGGAAGGTGGCTGGCGCGTTGGTCAGGCCCATGGGCATTGCCTTGAACTGGTAGAGGCCCTGGCCAGTGTTGAACGCGGTTTTCTCTCGGTCTTCCTGCGCCACCTCAACTTGCCAGTACCCATCCGAAAAGTCCAGGGTGCTGAAACAGGTGGCCCCAGCCAGTGCATCCAGAGTGTCATCCACTCGCGGAAGTGGATGAGAGTCCTTCACTGTTACCGAGTTGAGGCCCCGGTAGTCCACACAGAACCGCCACGACTTGTCCTTCTTTTTTACGAGCACCACAGGAGAGGACCATGGGCTACAGCTCTCCTCAATGATGTCCTCTCCCAACAGGCGCTTCACCTGGCGATCTATCTCCCTCCGCTTCTCGGGGGAGGCGCGGTAGGCCCGTCGCCTCACTGGGGGGTGGTCACCTGTCTGTATGCGGTGTTTGACGAGATCGGGGTTCACCGTGCCGCTCCGTCCGGTGCGGAACACCACCTGCTTCTCCTCCAGGAGAGCCTGCAGTTGCCGCTTCTGTTCCGCAGGCAACGGACAGTCACTTAAATCTGGCAGTGAGACAGCATCCTGTGTAGAAGCGACGACCTTTGCAGTGTTAAGTACATCACAATCATTAACATGGTATACTACACCAAGGCATGAACCAGGATACAGTTTGAGCTCACTGTCTGTTGGGTTGAGCAACCGCGCGACTGTGCACCCATCTTTTACTTGCGCCACCGTACGTGCGACCACCAGACCTAGAGTATCGCGCACCTCAGGCTCCAAGTAGCCCAGATAAGAACTTGTGTGTGGCCCAGCAAGGCGGGGTGGCTCAACCCGAACAGGTACAATCATTTCGCTAAAAGGCGGGACAGTAGCATTGTCAGACACAGTTATGTTACAACACTCTGGAATGAAATCATTTGCATGCATGAGAGGCACTTCAACATCACCGAGGTGCAGCAGTCCCTGGCCAGTATCCAAAACAGCATGGTTTAGCAGCATGAAATCAAACCCCAACAGAACAGCTTGTGTTGCCCCCCGTACTACATGAACAACCTGCTCCCAGTGTCCACCCCCCAACCGTATGGGCAGTGTCATGGTACCCACAGTGTCCAACAATTGTCCGTTAACTGCGCGGGCAAAGCTGTACTGCTTACTCAACACACGCCTACTCAGGCTTGGAATGGACATTTTGAAATCTTCTGAAATCAGTGACACACTCGAACCAGAGTCAATAAGCACAGTCATGTTAACACCCTCTACGACCCCTCTGACATAGGCCGTACACTTGGACTCACCCACAGCACATGAATCCGTCTGACCTGGAACTGTCGTCGCTGAGCTGTCACTTTGACCCTGGTGTGGTGAAGCTGGCATCTGGGCCCCGATGCCAGCTACTCGAAGTTTCCCTGCTGCCGTCCACGTGGGGATGGAGATGGTGAACGCCTGGAGGGAGACAGGAAACTCACTGCACGCCTCGGCTGCCGATCCTCCGTGACGCGTCGCTCCCGATGATCCATGTCATCTGATCGGCGTGGCGAGAAGTCCGCTCGGGTCCCCCGCTCTCGTGGAGACCACTCCCTGGCGCTGTAACCCCTCTGCGGCTCACGTTGTGGAGAACGGCCCCTCTGATGGCTCCCGACCGTAGACCTGCAGCCAAACCTGCCACATTCACAGTGACAGGCACCTCGTTGTCCTCCGCGCTCCCCTGCATCCTGCAGCCAATCTTCGCGGGGCAGGGAGCCTCGCCTGCCGTCCTCGCCCTTGCGGCCACGCACTCTCAGCTCCTGCACCTCAGTCTGTAAGTTGTCCACCTTCAAGGAGAGGCGTTCCACAACATGGATGAGCTTCTCTGCCGCGTTAGCATTACAGTCCACAACAGTTGCCGGTGCCGGTGAATTGAGATGAGCCACAACAGCCGGATGTGGGCCACAATAGGGTGACACAGGTGGCGCGCCAGCCCCCAGCACAGCCTGTCGCGCACGCTCACAGCGGCTTGCTATTATCAGAGCCTCTTCCATGTCAGTTGCTCCCTGTTCATGGCACTTGGACTGAAGAACAGGGTCCAGGCCGGCAAGAAAACGCCTGAATTTCTCACCATTCTGTGCAACCCAGTCATATTCGGGAAATGCCTCCGCCACGAGCCTGGAAATATCCGCTGCATACACCTCCAAGCACTCGTTTGCCTGGCGGGGACGCGCATTCACGCAGGTCTGGAAGTACAGCAGGTATTGCTTCATCCCAAAAGCCTCATTCAGCCTCTCCTTCACACGTCCATAATCCCACTGTACAGTTCCAGGCAGACTGTCCCACAACAGGAACGCTGCCCCGTCCAGCCTGGTAGGCAGAATGTTGGCCAGAGTATCATTGTAGCCCGCGGACGACGCCCCCCTCGTCTGAGCGCGGACCGCGGCTTCAAACTGCTTTATCCATGTAGCAAACGGCTTCTGTCCGTCACCACGGAACGGCGGCGGGAGATCCACTTTGAAGCCACACACAGCATAATTCCCCGCACGTCCGTAATCTTCTCTCTCTCCGTCCATATCCCACGTCGTGCTCTCTTTCTTACAGTCCTCACTCTTACGTCCACCAAGCATAGTGCTCGAGTCCAGCGTAAACAAAGACAAAGTAGAAACTCCAAGTAACTGTCCACGGAGAGAAAACAGTCATAAAACTCCACACTCCAACTACCGCTGCCACCAATGTAGCGTCCGAGACGGCGGTGTATTATATGTGTAAGCTTAATGATCTCTTTATAAAGACAAGATGACCAGGAGGTAACTCTTTGGAACGCCAACTCGGCTAAACCATTTATTATCACTCTGCACACATGTGTCTCTCTCCAACACCACAGAACAACAACGTCCCCATCTTATGACATCATCCTTTAGGCATAACCAAACAATCCCAGAGTGTACAATGGAAACCCTACATTCATACACTGTAAGATAGAGAACATTGATCCTCAACTTTACTCTGCCATAACTTTGCCATAGCTATTGTATATTTGGGGGTGGGGGTTGGGGTGCCACTTTCCTCCTATAAGACTAACAGAAGGCATTTGATGAAGCTGTGTCCTACAGGGTTTAATAAACTGCCCTTGGTCTCACGCAGAGCACAATGATATGCGGCAGCCTATACAGTACACAGCGCAGCCCTAATTTGTGCTCTTTAACAATGGTGCCATATGGTGGAGGAACACAGCGGGATCTACTCGGGACATCTTTACACATAAAATGAGAAGTCAAGTGCACCATTAATGTGCCTGCAGGGTCCCTTGCCTCTAAGTGGATTAAGTGTGGAGAGGCAAAATGTATGCTGTACTTAGAATAGCTATTTATCGTTTTTGGCTTATGTTACTAATATTCATAGGATGCTGTATGGAGACATTATTAACAGAAAATCCAATAGAGAGTTGCCGCTGTGGGAAACTAAATCTATAATGATGGCTTATGGCGTCCAACTACCTCTCTATTACAATAGCTTCTTTTCCACAGTGTTGCACACAAGCGTTATTAATGCTTTCTGCTGATGGCCACTTCATGCAAACGGTCTGATTTCAAGTGAAGTGGCAGCTTTGGAAACAGTGTTTATCCATGTCCCCATAGCACAGCGGAAGCAAGTTGGTCTCAGGATATCTACCGTACAGGATATCTGTAGATAAATCTACTCAATAGTTATCCTCGGACAAACGTGCTTCCCTGAGGCTTCCATTGTGTAGGGCAGGGGTTCCCAAACTTTTTGGGCTCAGGGCACCCCTATAAATATCTTTTTTCATCCGAGGAACCCCTACATTATATTATAATATTACCTACATGACATTCATAATTTTCACTCCCAGTACCTTATATTCGTGGCATATTTTAGGGATTATGACGCGAGGAAAACATTGAGATAATTACCATTTTGGTCAAAACGTACTGAAAATAACTCTGTATAATAAGTGTTCAAATAAATTCCAAATATTACCAAATGATCTCGCGGCACCCCTGGACTGCCATTGCGGCACCCCAGGGTGCCCCGTCACCCACTTGGAAAACCCCTGGTGTAGGGAATAGGGCAAAGTAAGATCACACAGTCTGTGTGAGAGAATGGTCTCACACTCTGGGCTTGACTAGTGTATCCTAAGCACCAGCTGGCTGGTCATGACTTGGCATACTGGCCATACAGCTGATGAGTCAGAGCAACTAGTAAATGTCAATTGAACGAGGCAGTTCATAAGAGCTACTGTGTGAGAACTGAAGGGCATGTCTCTACTGCAGGGGTCTTCAACGTTTTCAGGCCAAGGACCCCTTAGCTGAGAGAGAGATGAAGCAGGGACCCCCTCTACACATTGTATAAATGTGTGATGCAGATTTTCATCAATTTAGATAGAAGATTCAGTGCGAGGCATTGAGAGCTTGTAGATCTGCTATTTTTGGCAAAAGTTCTCCTCAGAATAGGGATGCGAGTTAATTTAAAAGAATGATCCTATCACAAAGATTTGGCGGCCCCCTGTAGTAACTCTGAGGACCCCTAGGGGTCCCGGACCCCCTGTTGAAGACCCCTGCTCTACTGTGAGCACAACAGAATTTTACTTTGGGAGTAAATATATCTGATGGTCTTATGCTTGCAAGGTCATGAATCATGATAGAACCTAGTTGTTGCTAATTCACGACATTACAGCACTTGCATCACGGTACGTTTTAACAGCGAGCGAACAGCGGGTCTCAGCCGGCAACTCTGTTCGATAAAGATCTCCGAGTGGGTGTTCCTGCCATCATTACTGTACGTCCTCCATTGGTTAAACAAAGCAACACATGAATTTGATTGGCTATAGCAGGACGATGTCCAAAATGTTTTTGGACGATATTCCTCCGAGTTATTGCTTATCAAGTTTCAGATACATTTCACTTTACACTTATAATGCACTTTTCATTCGAAATAAATCTTTAAGTGCTACATTTTTTTTTCATGTCAATGAACAGACACCCATATTAGTTTTCTCTTTAGTGTGATCTACCAGTAAGTGATGCAAACTGTCAGTTCAACGTTGGAGAGGAATCCTTGAGGAACTCAATGTGTTGTTTATTTTCCCCTCAGCCATTACCCGAGGGTTTAGCCCAAAGACATGTGTTTAATAATTCATCTCATCGTTGAATACATTTGGTTCTTTTTTCTTTTCAATGAACTCCAAGCCAGCATTCACTACAAGCCTCTATGAACTGTGCTCGGTCAAAACTAGTGGTGATGGTGGTGGGGGTCTCAAATGATTTCAGCTAAAGACAATGTATTGGTCATTTTAAAATTAAAGTTATATCTTTCAAATAAATAATAAAATGAGGTGGTACTTCATGGACTATTTGCACACACGCACACACGCACATACTGTACATACACACACACAGCTTTGACCTGAGCCACACTGTAAAACTCCCCCTGTTAAGCCTGATTTATACATACAAAACGTACAAAACTTATGCTGTCGAACAACAGAGCATACACTATGCATAATGGAGAAACGTATTCCGTGTATGGACAAGCATTGATGCAAATGCTTTGTCAGAAAATTATACAGAGGCTGGTGTGGGCTTTTCCATGGATCATTCTACACAAGGTTATTCTACGGATGCTAGAAGGCAGTAAAAGGTGTGCCTTCTACAATGGCAGCATCTGCAGAATAACCTTGGGTGCTGAAATGCTGCACTTGCAAAGTAAAATCCTGAGTTTGAACCACACAAGCCCTAGCATCCCTATCCTGACCATGGCGTCAAGGTCAAGGTACACTTTACTGTTGTCGCTTTGTGAGTCCTTTGCATGAGAAGGTAAGCACTGTAATGTCATTGATCTTATTCTTATTGTTACACAAGTTGAGTGAAAATACGTGCAGAATAAATATGACGCTGATTGGCCTAGTACTTTAGCTGTGGGACAGAGATAGACATAAATGGGTGAACGCAAATATGGGTCAATTTGGGTGAATTCTTCCTCGCTGAGTTAAATTACCACTCCGGAAAATGATCCATCTCTCAAGAATTGGAATTTGATGGAATGTTTTTAATGTTGCTCTTGTTTATCCCAAGGGGATTAAGTTACAAGGAATGATATGCTAATTAGTTGTAGGAGATAACTTTCCTGATATACCGGTAGGCTACTAATTTGGTTCTGCAATACTGCATCACTACAAAAGGAGCCTGTCTGCAGTGGTAGTTTACCATAGAAACAGGATAAACACACAAAGGGGAAATTCTACAAAGGCTTTTAACAAGCGGGGCTGCCAATGATGAACAGGAAAGAGACACAAAGAGAGTAAATGAGAGTGTCTTACGGTGAATAATTATGTCAAACTGTTCTAAACGGTCCCCTTGCTGTGACCTCCGGCAATCTAATGCGCGGCATGATGCCCACTTCAAAACACGTCTGATGAATCTGACTGGATTGGGAGAGAAGTGATTAGTAGGCCATTGTGTCTGAGTCCTTCGGCGTGTTGAGTCTGGTCGAGAGGTGCTCTAATGCGCTCCTAACAAGTATAGGACACAGAGGGAACAGGCGCTCCCTAGCAATCCATCACACGAGGCCACCCAAACAAACCCACTTCACACGCGCATGCACACACACCACCCCTAAACTCTGCATACTACACTATACCAAACTGCTGTGTCTGCAGGCGTTACTGTGTTTGGGCTTGGCTAGTACGCCATTAATCCCACCCGTTTATAAACGAGCGGCTAAATATACACAGCGCTTAATTAAAGTTGGGCATCCATTATTGAAGCGAATCCCTGTTTTATGGGATGAGAAGGTAATTAGTCCCTCCACACCTTAGAGCTCATCTCTGTTTCGGGGGGTTATAAATACCATGCCTCTTGCTGGCTCATGAAGGGTATCCTTTAAATCATATCCTCGTGCCTCACAGAGGTTAAAAACAAAGGATTTCTGGGATTACGTGACGTGGTGTTTAAAAAGCGTGCCGGCGGGTTGTCTGAGGATCTTGTCGCTTGTAAAGGTGAGTGTGAAGCCTGACAATCATCCACTGTGAACAGTTTCAACCCACTGGAGGACATTTACGACCCCTGCATTAGTTTCACGCAGAGTTTCAGAGATGTACAATAGGTGGTGTAAGCATGCACTGTCACTGTTCATCCAGGAGCTGCCTTCCCAAGGTCAGGCTCACTTCTGAGGAGACAAATGACCACTCTCGTAGTCTTTGGAATATCGCACAGGAATCACTTTAGGTAATAACAAATGATGGCCCTATTTCTACCACTGGGAAAAGAGGTATTGATTTTTTCATTTGGCTAAGACTGGAATTATGACCTTTTGTAGCCTTCTTCACATGGATGGATATGCCATTGATACAGCATACAAAGTGAAATATTTCTTTCCTGTGACTAGCAACAGGCTGCCCCCCACCCCTCACTACCAGCACCAAACATGCGTGCGCCATGTGTCTCTCTCACACACACACACACACACACACACACACACACACACACACACACACACACACACACACACACACACACACACACACACACACACACACACACACACTCACACACACACACACACACACACACACACACACACACACACACACACACACGTCCGTGCACACACAAACACACGCTTGTGTACAAATTAATTCTGTCCAACAATTACATTTTTTAATCGCGATTAATCGCATGATTTGTGTAGTTAATCACGCCATTAATCGCACAATAAAAACATATTTTGTATTGGCTCAAACTTGCATAATATGTTGTATTCGGCACAGGATGCATCCAAATGTATTATTTATAATTATACTTGTATTATGTGTCCAATACATTATAAACTCAATGTTATTTATTTAACCAGTAAGACTCCCTAATCGGGAGATAAGCAACCGTCAGGTTGCATGTATACACAAATTGGCCTGTAAGTGGCATTCTGCCAAAAGCAACCTCATGATGGCGCTAGAAGAGGGGCATGTGAGAAATGAGGGGCAACGGTGCCGGCAAAAGTGTGACGTGACGTGACGGATAGACTGACGGAGGGACTGACGGAGGGACGGAGGGACGGTGGAGGTTTTCATAGTAACTTGCGACCTAACGGTCGCAATTATCTTAGAAATTATAACCCCTCTGCTGTACATAATTTAAGACTGGTCCTTGAGGGGGTTCCAGCTAAATGATGGAGTTAACCAAATGGTCCCTTATAGATCTTTAAGTCTTATTTTTGGGGGTCTGGAAGGTTAAATCAAATGGTGGTCTCTGTGGCTCAAATGCTGAATAAATAACACGCACGCACGCACGCACGCACGCACGCACACACGCATGCACGCACGCACGCACACACACACACACACACACACACACACACACACACACACACACACACACACACACAATTTCTCTCTACAATGGTAAAGTGGTTGTTTTTCATAGACGAGACATCTCGCTCATTATTCAGTTAACTGGGGTTATGTTCGTACAGTTTTCAGCTGGGGACTGGGCTGGGGCATATAGGGACGGACAGACGGTAGCCCTGGCTATCTGGAGCTAACTGTTAGCAAACTTGCTAACGCTCTGGAACAGGGCAAGGGGGAAGGGTAGCGTCCTAAAGTCAGCTGTAGATAGTGACATCCGGACCTAATTCCACTGTGTTTCATCATTCATGTTTTTTGTCGGGAGACACACACAGACACACACACAAACATGCACACACAGCTCTGAGCTCCGCTCTCACTCTAGCAATTTTTTTTCCGTTAATGCATTAAAAAAAGTTAACACTGTTAATAGGCTGATGCGTTAATTCGTTAATACCGCTCTAACTTGTATAGCATTAGTACAAACACATCCAAATGTCAAGAAACTGAGTACTTATCCATCTCAGTCCAATCTACATTTCAAACTCAATGAGAGTGTAAAAGCTGCAGGAAAAAAAATCTATTAATTCAATAAGACTTGGCAGAGGTGACATAAGTAAAGAGCTAGAGTGCCCTCGGGTTCTGTTATAACCATTTAAACATTTAGCTCTTAATTGATTTAATCATTTGCTCAAGTGAATAGTTCTCTTGAATAGTTTCAAGGTCACTTGCACCAGTATTGAAATGGTTTTGACTGCAGGTAAATTGCAAGGGGATTTCAAGCACTCTGTCTCTGATCAGACTGAATTAAATGTATACATTTCCTTATTTGAAAAATGTAGACCGTCTGATAAGTTTATAATAATAAGTTTGATAATATCACACTTTAGCAATTAAAACATGTACCAGTATGTTCATTGTAACAACATTAATGTAACAACATTAATGTAACAACATTAACCCTGGCAACTTTTTTTTCTTCAGAAATAACAAAAAAAAGCAGATGTACACGCTCACAATATGTTGCAATGTGACATATTGTGAGCTTGTAGATCTGCTATTTTCTCTCTTTGTCATACAACAAAGTATATGCTGCAGGGCTGTTTTGTTGCTGTTGTTGTTGTTGTTGTTGTTGTTGTTGTTGTTGTTGTTGTTGTAGTTTTCTTTACAAATGAAATCCTGGTGAGGTGTGTGGAACTCATGTAATTAGTTGAACTATTACAGTCACATTACAGTTGGACAATTAAATAGAGTTGGGAAACACCTGAAAGGTCGGCTGTAGCAATCCTTGGAGACATAACCGTTTTTAAAAATGTACATTGCGCTGATAGAGCCTGCCTGCTTGCTTATGACCATCAGTCAAAATTCGTGTCAGATGCTTTGACACAATCTAAAAATCGTTGCAAAGTACAGTAGGAGCGAGATCATTTAGCGACCTACAACTGGGTTGCAACCTGGTCGGTAGTTTTCACCGACTGGGTTGCTAAATCTACCGACTGGGTCGCTAAATCTACCGACTGGGTCGCTAAATCCACCGACTGGGTTGCTAAATCTACCGACTGGGTCGCTAAATCCACCGACTGGGTTGCTAAATCTACCTACTGGGTCGGTAAATCTACCGACTGGGTTGCTAAATCTACCGACTGGGTTGCTAAATCTACCGACTGGGTCGCTAAATCTACCGACTGGGTCGCTAAATCACCGACTGGGTTGCTAAATCTACCGACTGGTCGCTAATACCGACCAGGTCGCTAAATCTACCGACTGGGTTGCTAAATCACCGACTGGGTTGCTAAATCTACCGACTGGGTTGCTAAATCTAAAACTACCGACCAGGTTGCAACCCAGTTGTAGGTCGCTAAATGATCTCGCCCTCTCTCAGTAAAGCATTGCTTCATCACACAAGGCACAAAAGTAGTGAAAACAGCTGATCTACAAGCACACAACGCCTCGCGATGCAAGGCGTTGAGTGCTTGCAGATCTGCTGTTTTCACTAGTTTAAATCATTTTTTAAATGATAAATACAAAACGAAAATTTCCACCCGACAACAACGATATGTTTATATTGTATTAATAAACTCTATCCACCATACACTTTATTTTTACAGTAAATATGAGTTATTCTGATAGTCTCAACCATTTCAATAATTAAAGATTTCAGTCTCCAATGCACATCCATCCTAGATTTGGTGGGAAATACATATTTTCCACATGGACAGTAGAACGTATACCAAGCTAACGTGGTGTGATATTAAAAACAGTACATATAATTGATTTCTTAAGGCACCACCAGACATTGTTTTCCCACGCTGCCTTGTGTTGTGTGGGTTCTTGCACTCGCAGTCACGTGATTTCTCTTCACTGAGACATTTTCCCAAGGCCTCCGTTAGTAAGGAAACAATAGCTTTTTCTTTTCATGCTTTCATTTGACAGCTCTTGCTTGCACTGACTCTAAGTGATGTGTGGAAAACAAGGACACACACACAAACTAATGAGAAGAGATGTGAAGAAGATGGAAGCGAGAGAGAGAGAGAGAGAGAGAGAGAGAGAGAGAGAGAGAGGGAGGGAGAGAGAGAGAGAGAGAGAGAGGGAGGGAGAGAGAGAGAGAGAGAGAGAGAGAGAGAGAGAGAGAGAGAGAGAGAGAGAGAGAGAGTGAGAGTGTATTATGATGCATTAAATGCATATTAATAAATCAACAAAACTAACCTGGTGTGTAGGAGTAATGCACAGATTGACTATATGTTGTTATCATCAGCCGTGTTTATGATAATAAATAAATAATTTATAGCCATAACACTTCCTAATGGATGATGTGGATCACATTTGTAATTTGAAATATGCTGACCCCATGAAAGGTTCTTGCCTTGCTTACGTTTTTATTATATATGTTTTTCTTTTTGCCGTTTCTGCCTTTATTGCTAGTAGGTTATGAAGAATTTGCCAGCACTCAAGAAATCTCCTTATAAAAGCGTTATAACGCTGACGAAGACCTACAAGGTCGAAACACGTCAGTTTTCCATTGTCCAGTGAGGTAAATAAAACCTTTTAAAAGGAGATTCCTTGAGCCATGCACCGAGTGTTGCGGGCTTTCTGCTTTGTTGCAGGCATCTTTATATACAGTAGGTTGACAGGAAATGGGGGGTGACACGCAGCAACGGTTGTCTGGATCAGGACTCGAACTAGCGACACGCTGTCAGCCCGGATTACCAGCCTAAGTGCCTGGACCACTGTACCCTGTGGCCCAGGCCTCTTGCCTTGCAATTAGACTAAATAAATAAACACACACATGGCTATTTGTATTCTTACTTATATCCTTGTTAAACCTTTGACTCTTATTTTAATTCATCTTAGTTTTATGTCTCTATTCTTGAGCCCTGTTTTTCATGTTCACTGCAAAGAGGTCTGTGATGACACCCTGTCTGTCTGTCTGTCTGTCTGTCTGTCTGTCTGTCTGTCTGTCTGTCTGTCTGTCTGTCTGTCTGTCTGTCTGTCTGTCTGTCTGTCTGTCTGTCTGTCTGTCTACTCACTCTACTGTATCCATCCATCCATCCATCCATCCATCCATCCATCCATCCATCCATCCATCAATCCATCCATCAAAGTCGATCTCTTTTGTCATCGTTGTACAGAACCCATTGCTAAGGAAAACCCATAAATAAACAAACAGATCCGTAGGCTAATGGAAGGTCACCGGATCAAAATGTAAAGTGTCATTTCCGATCCAGTGCTTATTGACAACTTGCTCCCTGTCTCGGAAGTTCCTCTAAACACGGTTGAATGTAACGATGAATGATGAAGCGGAGTGAATTGTGATGACAATGGCACTACATTCTATAGGCCCCCTGTGAGGTGCATATCCATCAACATTTTCCTCTATTTCCCCTCCCTGCTGCTTTTGATGAATATGTTAACAGTGTACGTGAAGGTTCATGGTGGGATGGGGAGCCCCAGCACTCCCATACACCATCAAATTAAAGTACCCTGCAGATCGCTCACACACAGTAAAATACAGAGTGTTCACTGGGTCAATTTTGTACATTCTCATTGTCAAATTAACACTGTGGGTTTTACTGTGTCGAGGTTATTGCCTGCAAAGGAAGTGGTGTTGGTGTTATAGATAGAGGAATGTACAAGCATAACTGCTTCAATGAGCACATTATTAATATGTTAATGGTATCTACTCAGCAAGAAGCCGCTGTCCCTCATTTACATTGTGGATAAAAGCTCATATTCTTGTTGATTCCTATTTGGAATATGCGGCTCGTGCTGTTTTAAAAACTGACAGTGATGGCGATGAAGAGTATCCTATACAGAGCCAATCTATGGGTGGTTCTGCACGAATGCATGTGTGTGTGTGTGTGTGTGTGTGTGTGTGTGTGTGTGTGTGTGTGTGTGTGTGTGTGTGTGTGTGTGTGTCACTCCTTGACGTAACTTTGAAAGTGTCTGAACGTTCGGTCTCAAATTTGTGTCTTATGAGGCGTTGTCTCTCATGACCCCGGGGTATGTCCCGTCGAATTTGGACAGATAGAAACAACGGTTTCCGAGAACCAAAAAAGCACAGATATCTGTATCTGTCAGCCCGCGGGTCTGAGAAATACACAGACATCAGGCACGTGCACACACATAGACATCAAAGGGGGCTTGAGCCCCTGCCCTTTTATCCGTCTGTAAGAAAGTGCCCTCTCCAGACCATGAATGCAAGTAGTGAAAATAGCCGACCGCCGAGCTCACGTTGTGGGCTTGGAGGTCTGCTATTTTCAATATTTTCACCAAAAGGCCCATTGAGATATTTCAGCCCCTGCCTCTCTAACATTCTCTGCACATCCCTGACAGGCATACTCTATGTGTTCGGGAGATTGTATGCATCGGCTTCCCTGATTGGCAGACTGTGTTCAAAAGCAGCATTACTGAGCACTGCAAAATATGAAATATGAAATTGAGCCTTTGCAAAGACCCACTTAATATCTCACTTATTGGGTATGATAGTTTTAGCGAGAATACATTTAGTTATCCTAGTATTAGCTTAACATTCCCCACGGCGAGAGACCTGTGCGCCCTCCAGACTTAATCAATTCAACTACACTATGCCTATTCAGTCCAAGATGAAAGCAAAGGGCGTTTCAAACTTTTCAAGAGTGAAGGACAGGAGCCAAGGTAGTTCAGGTTTTGGCCTTCTGAAAGTGAATGATTGAATTCCTTGGCGGGGGATTCATTAAAATGATAATTCTTATTTATGAAGCCCTTTAAAAAATTAAAATACTCTCCATGTATGGGTTTCCTATTAATTAACTTTTTTTCCCTCTCATTTTTCATCTTTTCTCCACCTCTCTTCTATCTTTTTTCCTTCACTTCCACAGTGAACTTGGCACATTAATAGGTTATGAATAATTCCGCTTCAGCTTAGACGACAATTAGCTACAATGCCACGGGCTATTCTTCTCCTACCGGAGTGGTGGTTTAGGATGCTGCTCAGTCCCCCATCCCCAATGACAGGCATGCCAAGGGTTAACATGGTGACTCGCTTTCCCACTGACGAAGCTGACCCATGGACAATGGCGTGTACAGCAGTGGCGTCAGTTCAGAAAAAGCTACGGTATGGCAACATGACTGACACCAGTCATGTTGCCATACCTTAGCAACAGGCATGATACATTTATTTTAAGTACATTCTATTTTTCCCCCTGTTTCTACGGTTTCTTGGGCTCGATATGGCAGCCTGGAATGGTTGTTAAAGTGCAGCTAAACTTGGCATGTTAGTAAACGTGCCACAATTGCACCTGTGAGGCTGACCTGCGGAACCTGGGAATATACCATTTTGTCAAGATGGGGAGAATACAAGTGTGGAGAATAAATAATTATAATACCTTGTTAAAGTGACCATTTTGTAAAATTTTGCATTTGTAGTTATTTTACTGTAATTTAACAACATAATAACCAGCACAGATAGACAAAGAGACATTCCTGTATTTATATTTAAAAGTAACTTTAATTTTCCTCCTTGGACCCAGGGTATGGCAGCTGCATACCCCTGCCATACCCAATTGACGCCTCTGGTGTACAGTGCTCAGGGTCGATGTTTCAGTGTGACGTGACAAAAGGATTTGACCATATACTGTCTGTGTTTAACCCCTATTTTCGTCTAGAGATTTGGTGTAGGGGGGGGGGGAAAGGATGGTACCAAGTATAGACCCCTGGAAGACGCCGGTTAACAAAGTATCAAGGAAAAAATGGGACCCAGTACCTCCCTGCTTGGCACTCTGCATCAAGGGTTGGAGTCCCTGCAACATACTAGTGTATGCACAATGGGCCTCATGGCTCGGCAAGGCTTACTTACTTACACTATTTTAGCATCTACGGTAGTTAAGGAGGTCCCATCCTCTTTTACAGTACACTTTAAGACATAATAAGACAAAATAAAGTCATAATAAGAAATAAAATGTTGGTAATTAGAGCTAATATATTTTATTAGACAGAAACAGACAGAATAGTAGAAAGAGTGAATACATTCTCTGGCACCGGCACCTGTCGCACTGCATCGCCGGCGATAGGACCAGCAGTCCCGGCAGTAGGACCGGCGGCCGCCGCACGGACCGGCAGGTCCCGTAGCGGTAAACTGCCCGTCCGTGTGGTGGTGGCTGCCGCGGCAGTTACCAGCGATGCCGGTCCTACCTACCGTTACGTGCGGCGGCCGCCGGTCCTACTGCCGGGACTGCCGGTCGAACTGCCGGTCGTGCGGCGGTACCTGCCGCTGCCAGATAATGTATTCGCTCTTTCTGCTATTCTGTCTTTCTTTTTATCTAATAAAATAATATTAGTTCTAATTACCAACACATTATTTCTTATTATGGCTTTATTCTGTCTTATTATGTCTTAAAGTGTACTGTAAAAGAGGATGGGACCAAAAATGGGACCCAGTACCTCCCTGCTTGGCACTCTGCATCAAGGGTTGGAGTCCCTGCAACATACTAGTGTATGCACAATGGGCCTCATGGCTCGGCAAGGCTTACTTACTTACACTATTTTAGCATCTACGGTAGTTAAGGAATGCCTCTTCCAGACTGTGGTGGAACCTACATCGAAAATGGTCACTTCTCTACTGTTCTCATCAACAACAAAAACATCCGGTGTATACTGTAGCTGTGTGCTGTAACAACTGAAAAAGCATAATTTTCATTATTGCACAGTTTTAGCATGGCAGTTAAACACTGAAAGAGTGCATTTTTGGCAGATCATGAGACATATGAACTTATGTCCTTAACTAATAGATCAACAATCCTGTCGTGCCCAGCAAACTTTCAGCAGACATGATCCTGAATATAGATGTGCTATTTTCAGTGCCCCAAACGCTGTCACAAAGTGCAATTATCAGGATACTCAATTCCAACATAACCTCGCATCAACTGTCGTTATCATCTGTCTCTCTCTCACCATCAGGTGCAGTAGGTGCCCAGGTGGATAATTTGCACAAACTGAACTGTGAAGATGGGTTTATGACACAAACCAAACAAGAGTTGTACGTGCTGTATTATAGTTTTCTATTTTAAACCAATCAAGCATGTGCTGTTTATAAGATCCAATGATAATAAACTGCATGCCTTGGCTTGTCAATGTTGAAGTCATGTAATACTTGCCTTCACCACCTAATCTAATTAACCTTTCTATTATTCTAATTTTAGTTGTTTTAGCCCTTATTTTCTCTTATTCTAAATCAAGTTCTTTGTTTTCTTTTCTGTAAAGCAGCTTTGAGTTTGGATAGTAGATGTTTCACACATGGGAGTTATAGAATCCAGGTGGTTACTCACCATGGTTAGTCACCATGCCACACCATGGAATAATCATATAGAAAACATTATGCATAGTAAATGCTACTCTAAAAGACATTGTGTCTGTTTCCCACATTTTCTCTCAATTATTGCTAGTCTTTGCTATAACACACACACGCACGCACGCATGCACGCACGCACGCACGCACGCACGCACGCACGCACGCACACACGCACGCACGCACGCACGTAAATGCACGCACACATACCCACAGTAACATTACACATGTCTATGTTTGATCAATCCAGAGTGAATAAAGTACATTATTCCAAAGGGAATGTATACATTAAAGCAAGGTAAATGATTTTATTCTGTCCCATATAGCAGTGGTGGACAGTAACTATGTAAATACATGTACTTAAGTACTGTACTTAAGCAAAATGTTGAGGTATTTGTACTTTACTTGAGTATTTCCAATACTTTTACTTCTACTCCATTACATCTCAGATCCAAATATTGTACTTTTACTCCACTACGTTTATTTGAAACCTTTAGTTACTAATTACTTTAGTTTTGGATTATTATTTCAAAACAAACATTAACAACATATGCGATGCGACGCATTGTGAGATACAATTTAAAACATACATAGGCCTACATTATACATTTAAAAACTTCAAATAGGACATTCTGCATAACGAGTACTTTTTGGTACTTTAAGTACAGTACATTTTGATAGCAATACTTTTGCTCTTTTACTCAAGTCAATTTAGAATTTCGGACTATTACTTTTAAGTATTTCCACATTGCAGTACTGATACTTTTACTTAAGTAACAAATGTAGGTACTTTTTCCACCACTGCCATACCGTATAGGCAAAGTGAACACGAAGTCAACAGGCAGCATGAGGAAACATTAGGAACTGAGCGTCCCATCATGAAACTGATGCATGCCTCCACCAGCTCAGGTCACGACTTGCAGGATTCCCATTTCCCACCCAACAGTGATGATATATGTTAGAGATGGACCGATTGCAAAATTCTTGGCCGATTCCGATTTCCGGTTTTATTAAATTCTGATCTGCCGATACCGATTTTTCCGATACCGATTTTCTATCTAAGAAAGAACAATAATTATACAATACACCATATATTTTTTGGCTTGAGTACCCTTTCCATGATTTTTTTATCCAAGTACTCCCTTTCCCAGACAACATTTTGCTTATATAACTGCAATTAAAACCACAACTATGGTAGGCTATATGCATAACACTAGCTCCTTATGGAACCCCTCACTCCACTGCTACGCAGCTCCGAGATGGGGTTCCTACTGGTCGGCTGCCGAAATCCTGTTGTTGGATCCACGATCCGCCGTTAGCGATCACTTCTTACCTTTGTTGAACACTCTATCCAAAAAGTAACCAGCCTATGTGAAAGTATAATCGTTTTACTTTTTTAACGTGGAACAACCTCGATGTACTGGGGTGAAATGAAGACTTTATATCGTTCGAAAGACCAGCCGGCTCTGTGTTTACCCGTGTTTTCCCCCGTTGTAGTCTCGCGTGGCTGTGAGCATTTGACCAAATCGCGGAGGCAACAGTCTGGCCACGCGAGACTACAACGGGGGAAAACACGGGTAAACACAGAGCCGGCTGGTCTTTCGAGCGATATAAAGTCTTCATTTCACCCCAGTACATCGAGGTTGTTCCACGTTAAAAAAGTAAAACGATTATACTTTCACATAGGCCGGTTACTTTTTGGATAGAGTGTTCAACAAAGGTAAGAAGTGATCGCTAACGGCGGATCGTGGATCCAACAACAGGATTTCGGCAGCCGACCAGTAGGAACCCCATCTCGGAGCTGCGTAGCAGTGGAGTGAGGGGTTCCGAAAGGAGCTACATAACACCCCTGTTCAACAATATAACATCACAAATAAGAAATGGAGTGAGTTTCAAACAGTGCATCCTGAGCAGATTTATTTTCAACACTGACAATAAGATTCAGTCAGTTTTCATGTCAATAACTAGTAATCAACAACCAATCATCAACTGATCAACAAAATTCAAAAACACATCTCAGTTGGCTGGTATTCTACCATGTAATTTCTTCAGTATCCCATGCAGTACCTCTGGGTATCACCAGGGGTACTCGTAGTACCCCAGTTAAACACTGGAATAGTTGACTTTCAATGTCACAATCAACAATTTTTTAAGCAGCACTGAGTTAACTTAAGAAAATAAAACTTTAACTCAATCTAGTGCAATGTTTGTAGGCCTACTTGAAAAATGAAAGCTGGTGCTATTTAACTATTATTATTATCATTGTTATTAATATGCTGGTGAAATTGGCTTGGCAATCCTTTCTGTTTTTATACTGTCATTAGTATCAACAAGCAACCCCCCTGGTTGCTTGTTTCTCTCTCAAAAACAAAACCTGGCAACATTGGGTGATCAGACTCAAGTGTTTATCTTAGCACAGGACGCTAAACAAGCAGACTGCAGTGGACACACATGCTGCTCATGATTACATGCATTTATGTAGCGCAATATTTGGGATATATGTGTGGCTGGCTACCAGATGTGAGTTTGTATGCCTTGTAGATCAGCTGTTTTCGACTAAACTCACGCAGCCAGCCACCGCTGCTGTTCGTTGTGTGTGTGTGTGTGTGTGTGTGAGAGTCAGAGAGTGTGTGTGGAGGGAGGGACGGGGAGAGAGAGAGAGAGAGAGAGAGAGAGAGATAGACGGAACACTATAGCCCCGTTCAGCTCGCATCGTTGCTTTTGTTCAGATGTAGGCTACTGTAATGAGATGGAGTTATTTATTTGAGCGAACGGGTAATATGGCTTATCAATGCAAAGAGCGAGTTTTGGATCATCCTGGCACACAGTGAAATAAGTCCAAATCCGCGACATGTTTTCTTCATGAGTCTGTTAGCGTTAGCTTCGCTGCTGCTTTGTTTTGGTCAGCGCGCGTTGAGACACATGTTGCGTACTGCGCATGCATGTCATTTTTGATCGGCGGAAAACCGGAAATTACGTTAGGACCGGCCGGTCACCGATTGAGGCCGATTTTATATAATACCGGCCGATTTTCGATACCGGCCGATACCGATGTCCATCTCTAATATATGTAGTGAAGAAATTGAAGGAATTTGTGTTTTGTGAGGTCACAGGGACCTTGAACTTTGACCACCTACTTCTAATTCATTTGTCCCTGAATTTGTCATGAATTTCCCAGGTACTGTGATCACAAGGCTGGGACGGACGGAAAAAGAAAGTCAAAAGCCATAATGCGTTTGTTGGAGGCAAAAGATGTGATAATGGAATAATAATGTCAAAGTCTATCTCTTTTTCCCCTTCTCTCTCTCTCTCTCTCTCTCTCTCTCTCTCTCTCTCTCTCTCTCTCTCTCTCTCTCTCTCTCTCTCTCCCCCTCACTCTCTCTCGCTCCCCCTCACTCTCTCTCTCTCTCCCCTCACTCTCTCTCTCTCCCCCTCTCTGTGTTTTTGCTGAAAAATGCTGTTACTAATTAGCCAAAGAGCCACATGGAGAACAGCAGGCCTTTGCTGCTGGAATTGAAACTTCAGAGGGGCGCAAAGCAGCAGTCATTAGGGAGACTTAAGTTAACGCCTGTAATTACAGCGCAGAAGGAGTCAGGGAGAGAAATATCACGGTAAGCTCGACAACGAATGGCACTGCTGCTACGTGGGGACAGCACAGCGTTAAACAGATGAAAGAGTGGAAGGGAGGGGAGGGTACAGCAGTGCTACTGTGGCTCCAGGTCCTCTGGCTATTGTTTTGGGTCTAATCAAAGGAAGCAGACACATAGGTAAAGTGAGTAGGAACAGTATGTTCACAGTGGTTCCCAAACTTTCCAGGTTCAGTACCCAAAAGAGACATACTGTAATAAGATTTGCCCAGGACCCAAACTAGAGAAAATAGAAGATCTACAAGCGCACAACTTGTAGATCGTCTATTTTCCTTTTTTTAATGGAATTTCTTTCATTGGTTTGTTTGTTTGTTATAAAAACTGTTAAAAATATATATATATTTTGATATATACCATGGCAGCGACGCATGCGCAGTACAGGCGGCGGTATCAATGATGTCAGAAATGTGGGCACTGTTTCAACCGTTTATGCCCATATATGGTGTTCGGTGTCCTCCTATGCCCATGTATGGTGTTCCGTGTCCAGGCCAGTATGTGACGTCAGTACTATGATGTTCTTGTGCCCGGGGGTGTGCAAATTTGGGCATGCGGCTGTTACCATGGTGGCGACACTGTTTAGTATGAATTCAGCATGCTCATCTCCAAATGTGGGCATTGTTTCAGCATGCGGCTGTTACTCATCTCTAAATTTGGGCATTGTTTCAGTATGTGGCTGTTACCATGGTGGCGACAATGTTTAGTATCAGTGATGTCAGCATGCAGACAGACGGTCAGACAGCAGACAGACATTCGGTAAATTAATAGTTGGATATATTAATTGTGGATTTCTGTGGAAAATGTGGTGGATGGATGGATGGATGGATGGATGGATGGATGGATAGATGGATAGATGGATAGATGGATAGATGGATAGATAGATAGGGATAGATAGATCAACAGTTCTGACAATAATACCATTACATACTGCAGCATAATCTGCAAGCAAAACAAGCATGAATAATGGAGGAAAACAGTAATCTCCAGTTACAAATGGAAAGCCACATCCCCGTGAGAAATCTTTAATATTCATTGAGCAATACTGATGAATCCACAGTCTCCTGTGGTACTGCCATTCTGTTTCCCGCTCACAGAGCACTGTTAAGCCAGATTTTATACTTTGTGTACGACAGTGTCGCTCGCCTAAAAAAGCCTATCTACAAGCTTCTGGCTATTTTCGTGAAGCGCGAGTATAAATTCAGCATAACACCCCCTATATCATCACTGTCGGGCAGAAACCTTGTATCTTCAAATTCCAAATGTGTAGGTTTGTTCGTAAAGTAAAGCCCTGCTTCACCATACAAGACTGTCGCACAAAACTAGTGACAATAGCAGATCTACAAGCACACCACGCCTCGCGATGCAAGGAGTTATGTGCTTGTAGGTCGTCTATTTTCACTATTTTAAATCATTTTTAAAATGATAAAGACAAAACAAACGGTTTTGGACCCACAAGGTTTCTACCGGACAACAACGATATAAGACATGTCATAGAGGTGTTCTCAAATTCAACCAATCTCATGTTTCACAGGTGATCATTTGCACATGAAAAGGTCTGGTGGCTTAGTGCTATTTTCAACTCAGCAGCAACTTCGGTACCATTATACCACACCACAGTGTTCGCCAGACCACAGGTTCTCAAAATCACTATACTTGTACCCTGTTATGCTTCGACAATTCAAAAATAGCCAATCTACAAGCTCACCCACAACGCATCGCGGCATGCGGTGAGCTTGGAAATCTGCTATTTTTGAAAATATTTACAAAAGTCTTACAATTAATTAATTCATTCATTTTTAACATATCAATTTACTGTAACATCTTCTCTTATGGGGGTCCCTGGCACAACATGCTTTTAGATGGGGGTCCGTGACCACATTCATCCACGGCTAAATACAATCAATTTGGGGGTCACTGACATGAAGATATCTGACAACCATCAGTGGTTCAATATATTCTCAAAATATTACACGTCCATAAAAACAACAGATCATCCAACATATTCTCACTCACAGGTCGTACAAATGCGAAGTGCCGTTCTCACTCCCAACTCATAATAGTTTGACCAGCAAAAACAAAACAAACTGACTTGAGCCTGCAGACTGGAGCCAGCGGTGTCTGCTTCTGCAGATGCAGCACCATTGTA
Organism: Nannobrachium achirus; assembly: GCF_963921795.1. Classification (NCBI taxonomy): domain Eukaryota; kingdom Metazoa; phylum Chordata; class Actinopteri; order Myctophiformes; family Myctophidae; genus Nannobrachium; species Nannobrachium achirus. The sequence goes on along the minus strand of NC_137815.1, from coordinate 53,811,316 downwards.
CTTGCATACTGATAGGCTTGGAATCATGAATAATCCGTTCTTGGCAACATGTGACACGAACGGAGAGCTGCATGTGTTGCGTCAACTTCATATCCCACCCCACCTGATCATCACCTGTTTGATGCAACAGGTGTTAAGAATGCATTGACATATCCTATCGAGATGTTCGAGCACCCCAGATTGCCCAGTCATTGTGGATTAGTGGTTCTCAAAGTGGATTCAATTCACAGGAAGGTTTGCTCTACTCATATTTACTTTTCAGTCTCTTCTTCCAAATGAACCCGTTAGGGTTCACTTGGTTTCATTTGTACAATGTCAGAGTTACAACTGTCAGAGTTAAGTTGGAGCTTGACATTTGAAAGTTTGAGAAATACTGTTGTAGATAATACTCTGGGTAAGATGTATGGTTAGGAGGAATACTCACACATAACGGTAAGGAAAACATTCCCCGATGCCAGGACCACCTTCTCTCTCGTTGCCCGATCATAGATGCCCACGTGGCATTCATATGGCCCGTTGTCTGAGATCCGTACCTCTGGAAGCCTGTGAAATGACACAGAGAATGCATGCAAATTCAAGCTTTTGCAATTCACTATTTTAGAACATTTACGTTTTTTGAGCGGTGGTTACACCGTCTCCTATACGTGGCCGTGTGTGTATGCGTGCGTGTGTGTGTGTGTGTGTGTGTGCGTGTCTGTATGTAGCCTGAAGTACTTTTTCTGACCACACATGTTAAGGGAGGGGCGCTGTTGTCCAGGCTAGGCCAGACACACACACACACACACACACACACACACACACACACACACACACACACACACACACACACACACACACACACACACACACACACACACAGGGATATTTTTTTTATTTTTATTATTAATATTTTTTTAATATTTTTTTAATATTGTTTTAATCTTTTTTATTATTATTACCCTTACCCTTATTATTACCCATATATATACTGCAACCCCCGCTGCACCCACCCAGTAGTGCTGTTGTGCAGCCTCCACGACCACCGCTCAGTTCACACGGGTGTGATTTTTTTTTAAATGTTCACCTATAATGATATCCCCAAAAATAAGTACACAATGTTGGAAGTACATCTGGGTTTTATATTTGTTTCTACGATTGTAACTAATCATAAGTGCTTGTGACTAAATTATAATAGAGATCAATTTGAACACAGGGTATGTATTAGACATACAAGACAATGATTATAATACAGGGGTTGACACTAAGGTCTCAGAGGCGCTTGCCCATCGGGCATGTACAGGTCATGTTCTACTTGCCCAAACGTCATGCTCACTTGCCCGAAAAGTAAATTGTCCATCATAAAATGATAGGTAAAATTTGAATTACTGTTTAATTTAAAGGTGATACACCATGAAATTTCACTTTTCCTATTTTAAAACCTTTTTTTGGGGTCCCACTAGCACCTTCTATCCTCACAAAGTCCCATTTCTGACCGTTGTGTCTTTCTCTGGTTTTGAGAAGGCGAAGGTTAAAAGTATCCCACGGGTTCTCAAAACAGGCTATCCAGATTTGCTGCCGATTGTGACGTCATCTGCCGATTGTGACGTCATCATAAAAAAAAAGAAATAAAAAAAAAAGTTTTTTCAAAAAAAAGTTTTTTTTCCAAAGAATCTTTTTTTTTTGTTTCAAAAATATTTTTTTTGGGGGGGGGGGGGGGGGGGTGGTGGTGGTACTGCAGCTGAAATGCTCTGAGAGCCATTCAAAAATGAGAGAGGCTCTCTATTCAGGAGTGGTAATTTAGCCTCAAACCTTTTGAAAAACGTTTTTGGGACATAAACAATATGACATAAATACTTTTTAAATGCATGGTGTATCACCTTTAACACTGTAACACAGTGTAGCAACAGTGAAAACAGCAAATTATAGGTAAACAGTGCTCTTATTTTACCTTCCACAGACCAGAAGACGGAGTACTCTGGCCACTTCCAAGTTTTTAGATAGATACTGTATAGCGTGTTGTGTTTATAGACCTTTGCGTCCCCTCTCAAACAAGCACTTGCCCGGTCGGGCAACTCGAAAGCAAACTCCACCTGCCCCAAAGTTTAATTTACCTTCCAGCGGCAGGTGGGCAACCCTTAGTGTCAACGCCTGAATCAGTAAACCTCAGAATAGTAATTGTATTAGTCAGCAAATAAACAATTGTGTGCAATGACCTAGAAATGACTTTTCCGCTGTGAATAAATGTACCGTTACAGGCATACCTGGGGACGCGAAGGGACAAGAAATACAGTATGAAGTACTGTGTATATGACGAAAAATTTGCGTGGCAGAAATTTGCATTCGCATAAAACCAAAACCTATATTAATGCCACTTCTCCAGTAAATGCAGCATCACATGCTGACACTTCTGATGACTCAACGAGCAGTGAGGTGTGGATTGCAACATTTTGACTGACAACTGTTTTTGTGCAGCTTGAGATGCTGAGATGGCTGTTTTCCATGGCAATATTATGAAGAGTATACATTTGCATCCATTTGAAACTGAAATTTGAAAGAATAATAATAATAAAAATAACAGGATAACCAATGTAACCAAAATAGTAACCAGTAGTTTAACCCATTAAGACCTGAGGCCAAATGCCTTCTAAATCAGTAGTTCACGCCAAGGACCCCCATACGGCACCATGTGACACGCTGTGAGCTTGTAAAGTTTATAAGTTGCTCGATTCAGTATTAAGATATTTGATATTTATTTTATAGAGGTTATGTGACATCATCATCATAACCGGAAGTTATGCGGGAACGCCTACTGAGGAGCAAAAAATCTAATGAATATCAAATATTTATTTATATACTGAATCAAGCAACTTAAAACCAGAGTAGACGTTAAAATGACACAATCTTTGAGCGGTGCTAACCGCTCCTACGTCATAGAAAGTACACAGAGTACCGACATCACCACAGCTGATGTCACGGACAGAACAGCCCGTACAAGGAGATATGCATGTGTGTCGTGTTTGATATCAAGTGAGTGGTGCTCACTTCGCACTGGTGTGATTTTTATTTTTGTGAATTGTCCCTTTAAGTCACCATTAACCACTCAGGACTCCCGAGTTGTGTCTGTAATTGGACAGCTTTCTCTTTGCCAAAAATAGCAGATTTTATTATTTTACAGACCGCTAAACGGCCCTCACATTTACACATCTGCAGAGGACTGTTGATCTAACCAATATGGAGATATATATATAGATACAGTATAGCTACAATGTTCTATCTGTATACATCCCACAGACTAGCATGATAGCGTTTTCAATCAACAGCCGCTGCTCACAATGAGTTCAGGCAAACATGGGGATAAAATCTGTTTCAATAAAGGTAATAGGTCATCCCTGATGCGTCATACTTTTATTGCCACATCTGCAAACATTGTAATCGGTTCCTCTTCTTGGTCTTTTGCCAGAACACACACACACACACACACACACACACACACACACACACACACACACACACACACACACACACACACACACACACACACACACACACACACACACACACACACACACACACACACACACACACACACTAAATCCATCCATAATACCCTTTTTATCACATATGATGGATTTCAGGGTTGCACTGACCTTTTTATCATTGATTTACAGTATGCATACAATTTGATCACATTCAGCTATGTTAAACAAGGCCACAAGTGATGACAACGAGGCGATACTGAAATAATTATTTTATTATAATTTTATTATAATTTATCTGTTCCATCCATTAATAATAATTAATACTCTTAAAATGATGCCCAAAGGCATAACCTGTAGAAAAATAATTGTATTGATTGCATTCACAATTGGCAAATGCTTTGGCATACAAACCACCCTCATTGACTTGGAGCTGAATGCTAAAACCTTTTGCTTTATTTTCATACCGAATAGCTCACCATTTTTATGCTTTTATTGGTAGAGAAGTAAAGTTTAGACTTATATTTTACAGTTTATGGTTTAGACAGGAAACTGGGAGAGAAAGATGGGGAGTGACACACAGCAAAGGCCATCGGGATCGGGACTTGAACCCGCGACTCACTGTCAGGCTACATTGGAGCCTAGGTGCCCAAAGCGCCAGGACAGCGGTCCGGGCCATAGCTTCCCATTTCTAATAAAAATAAATCAAGTCAATGAGTCAAAATCCTGCTCAAGCGCAGTTAGTATTGTAGTCACAATCTGCTAGTTCCTATTTTTGGCAGTTAAAAATGTGATCATTAATCAAGCTGTAATATGTAATCATTATGGCATGCACAGCTTACATCCAACTTCCCAAAGCAATTCATTATGTCAAAGGCCGATGGCGGATAGGGTGGGGGGCGGGTTTGTTGGTAGAACAATCTGTGCAAAATCGCATCTAAATGCTCTCTCTCATTTCTGTAACACAAACAGGAGTAATGATAATACGATGACCCCTTAACCTATAAGAGCACCATGCACGCAGCCAGCAACAGCAGAGCACCACAATACAGCAGTGGTGGACAGTGAAGAAGTACATTTACTGTACCTGATTACTGTACTTAGGTACATTATTATTTAAGAACATACTTGTATTTTTGGATACTTATTTGCTTCTGCCCACTAAACATATTGTACTTTTGCGTTCCTAGGAAGGGGAAAAGTACATTATGAATTAACCACTTAATTACAAGCCCTATTTAAAATCTATGAGAAAATAGCAGATCTACACGCTCACAGTGAGTTGCATTGTGAGTTTGAGAAATGCTATTTGATCAATTATTTTGACTTTTGTATTTTGTAATTTGTACTTTTGGATAGGCCTACTTAAGTATCTATACTTTGACTCAATTACGGGCTGGAGTACGTTGTCCACCATTGCAACACAGCCACCATGTTGGAATGAAGCTAGGGATCCCATCTGATCTGTATTCTACACTCGGCTAATGTGTCAACAGTGATAATCAAAGAGAGACACCACTAGTCACATTTAGCCCCCGTGATTTATTCCCACAAAACGGGAACAATTGTCCTTGCCGCCCGGGTGTGACAGACAGGGACCTCTATTGGAACAACGGCAGGGCACTCACAGCGGCTGAGCTCTAATGAGTTTAGAGTGTGTGTGTGTGCGCGTGTGTGTGTGTGTGTGTGTGTGTGTGTGTGTGTGTGTGTGTGTGTGTGTGTGTGTGCGTGCGTGCATGCGTTCTTTCATTTATGCGTCTGTATGATTATGTAATGTATATCGTCACTGTCGGGCAGAAACCTTGTATCTCCAAGTTTCAAATGTGTGCGTTTCTTCGCAAAGCCCTGCTTCATCAAACAAGACTGTCGCACACAATTAGTGAAAATAGCAGATCTTGTAGTTTGATCTTGTATTAATACAAAATGAACGGTTTTGGACATACAAGGTTTCCAACCGACAACAACGATATCTGTGAGTGTCTTTTGGAGTGCAGTCAACTCTCAGAGTCAGCCAGCAAGCACCTTTCCCCACTCCATATACAGTAAAAAAAAAATAAAAAAAAAGAATCACCACATTTATCTTGGATAGGTTCCATGTAACCAACGGTATCCACGCTGACTGGCAGAGCAGTGGCTTCAACTCAGGAGAATTTGCCCTGATTTTAATTACGCAGATGCATTTTTTCGTTCGCCTTTTAAGAAGGGAATCAATTCCGCACCTCAGGGCAGTACTCAAGGCATTCAACATCATCTACTTCATACAGAATTGAGAGCAATTTAGCATCTACTCCCTCTGATCTCAAATGTTATATGCTAGTAAGACGTCTCAGGGCGTCAATTCTTGGCCATCTGGCCAGTGATGTATATCGGACCAGTTATCCATACAGTATATGGAGACCCCTGTAGTCCGGGAATTTCGGGCAGTATGTTGATGGAATCGTGCACTTTAGAAACATGACATTTGGCACACAGTTAGAACATGCCATATGGTACATTTTTGGCTAAAAACGTCCCCCATACAACTATGGTTTAATGATGAGTCGTCACTTTTCACAGTTTTGTGGGGGCCGTGTTTAGGAAAGGAATGTTTTTCGTGCAAACAAATGCTTGCATTGGATTCAGAATCCTGAAAAAAAACCATAGTTTGACCCCTCACATGCTATTTAAAGCATATTTATTTTTTTGTATTATTTGACTGTATAGTAAACTCTATGAGAGCCCAACTTTGATTGGCTCCCAGAAGTTTCCCAAGACAAATCTGTGATGTCCCTATAGCCAAAAATATTCCATATGGCATGTTCTAACTGTGTGCCAAATTTCATGCTTCTATCCAGTGCACGATTTGTGTACGAAACACTCGGACTACTGTTACCCATATATGGAGACCCATGTACTGTATATGGATATGCTGTGAGAGCCCAAACATGCTTACTCAGTTATTCGTTATGTGAAAGTCCTATGATGTGTATGACATCTGACGTCAGACCCTTTTATGCCCATACAGTACATGGAGATCCCTGTCTGTAGAACCAGCCACACAGATATGGGCTGTCTTGGCCATATAGATTCTGTTAGTGTGGTATGTGGCCGATGTGGCCTCCATATGAAGTCCCGTTAGATATGGGCTTAATATTGATGACATCGGGAACTCCATATATGGGCATAAAAGGGATTCTGTTAGTGCGACATCACAGTGAAGCCAGAGCGTGATGTCAGAGCAGCAAACCCATTCTGTTAAGAGTGGTTCCCCTGACATCCCTGCTCTGAGTATCTGACATCACTGTGATGTCATCTGTGATGTCACAGTGATGTGTCAGGGTAACCACAGTGTCAGGCGTGACAGAGATACAGTCAAGCTGTGACCGTTCACATACTAAACTGAATTAATTAGGTCGCAAATTTGGTCGCAATTATTCGATTTGGTCGCAATTAAAAAGGTAAAGGTGGGGCTGATGTGCTGCTGGGTAGTGTAACCTAAAATAATACATAATTTATAATGTATCTTACTTAAAAAAACAGTACTTGAGTAGACATACTTAGTTACTTTCCACCACTGGCAGGGCTCATTGAGTAAGGAACTCTGCATGTCCTCAGTAAACCTTCCCTGGGTAAATAAAGGATAAAAAAAAGTGATCGCCTGGAGTGATCAAGTGAGGTTTTCCTCCACCCGTGCTTTCTCGAGGGAAAAGCATGAAATGGGGTATCGTCCTATTTTAAACACAATTCAAAAATGATGAGAATAACAGCATTTCTCTTCATGCTGGGGGAAGGGAGAGGCTTTGTGCTGGCTGACTGGATTATGGCAAATGCTGATGTAGGCCCATTGCTTTGTTCTTTTAGAAACAAACCTCCGGTTCTCTCGTCCCGAATGGCACACTCAGATTCAAACTAATACAAAATGCAGAGAAGATAAACCTTGATGATAAGATGAATGAAGACAGAAAAGCATCGCTGGAAGAGAGAGGCCAGGAGGCCACACCACAACAACGAAGAGAACCCTTAAAACAGCTCTATTCAACGTGCGTCCCGCGGGCCGCATGCGGTCCCTGCAGCATGTCTATGCGGCCCATCATGGTCTATCATATCTAAATAAATAAAATACATCTATTTCAGTGTGGACATTTAGGCTTTTCTGCTATTTTGTTTTTTCCAGAAGAAGAAACTTCATAATTTCATCATTAATCCTTCCATGACAATCTTTTTGTTCAGTGAGGTTTGGCCTTATATATAGAAATGTGTCTGTTTTCCCCGTTTGTTTCCCCAATCCCTATTTAAATGCTAGAGGAGTGTAGTCTTGCCAGTCGCTGCGTGTTGGACTAAAAGATGGATATACCAAACAAACTTTTAAAAAAATAAGCAAAACTACACTGCATCAAGGGTTTTATTGGGTAGGTACTACAATTATGTCTTTGAGCGCGGGGAATTGTTTTGGGTTAAAACTGATCTGGTTTGGAATTTCCTGCCAAAGTGTAGCCCGTTTTGACTACAAAATGACGTAGAACGCCATCCGCTCCCGACCGGATCAAAAGCCCGAAATTAGAAGCGACCCCAGGCGTTCAGAGCCCAAATCAGAGAAACAATTTAGAACATGTTCGGATTCGACAAGCCACGTGACAAGCCACGGAAACACTGGTTCCCCTGTCGTGGAGAGTTTGATTTCAACCCACTACATTTCAGTTCCCAGAACACTTCACAAGCCATCATTATACTAATTTCTGAGGGACTTGGCTCCATCATACCTGTTCTGGCACTATCTGCAGCTCTTTCCATAACTGCATGCCAAACCCTACAAACTGCCATGTGAATCAATTCCAGCAGCACCTCTCTCTCTCTCTCTATCTCTCTCTCTCTCTCTCTCTCCCCTAATATTCCATGTCCCATCCTTTTTTCTATCTTCACCATGACCATCCACACACACCCCCTTGCCCCTTTTACTGTACCTTTTTTCCCCTCCATCACTGGGAATTATGTATCACATAGAGATGCCCACGAGTCTCTTGATCACGAGTCGAGTCGAGTCTCGAGTCTTTGGGGGTCAAGTCGAGTCGAGTCTTTGGGGGTCAAGTCGAGTCGAGTCTCGAGTCTGGGTCAAGAGTCTTTCGCAAAAAAATAAAATAAAACATATTTTCTTCCCCTTTTAATTAAAAATTGTATGTAATTATATGATGTAGCCTACGGCTGAAATACACTGTGTGTCCGAGCGAGCGCACTCCCCTATTAATTTGTATTGGCCAGAGCGTTCAATGCTGTGCGTTCCGAACTCACCGACAGTTGATGATCTACACACACTGACGTGACACACAACCCGAAATGGAAAATGCACAGAATGCATTTTTATCAAAATACTGTAGGCACACAGCCCGTTTGAGAATACATCAAATCAAGCGCAATGTCCTACACACCATGCCATGGATGGACATCCCCATAGTCAAATTCATACTGTAGCCTTGCATTGTGGCTGTTAGACAGTTTTAGGAAAGGCACATACTCACTTTGGCTGGTAGGTGGGCTTAATTCCATTTTGTCTCCACTGAAGTAACGCATGTATCCAACATGTCCCGTTCGCAAAGTGAACTCTTTTCATCATTAGCCATCTTTGTGCAATGGTCCAAAACAGAGCTACAACTATATCACGACAACACAGTGACAAGTTCTGACAACTGACAAACTATAGCCTATGATCTAATACTGTATAGGTTTATGTTTAGCCTACATCAATAAGCCTCTAAAAAAACTATTACATAGATGGCTTGTTACGACCCATACACGTGTGCGTTGCCTACCCCAAAAAAATCTGAGTTACAAGCTATTAATCCACCGTTAATCCATCACTGTATCACAGTAACATTGCGTGGGCATGGTGGCCAATGCTTTGAACAATAGGTTACGTGGAGTTAATGAGGTATTTAGTTGCTCTGTAGTCTGCAGCTGCGGTGCCACATCAAGATGATGAGGCGCACCCATGTCTATTCTATGGACGCACCGCGCGCAAAAAAGAAAATCGACGTTAGAAAAGCAGGTTCTCACAGATAATCCTATCATTTTATCAAATTAATATTTTTTAATAATATAATATTTAAATCTTACGATGAAAGGATGCATGCAGCAGTCTGTCTGCCTCGCTTTGCGAGACGCAACCACGTTTTTTCCATTACCCCTGAGTGCAACCGTGGGGGCGCGCTGCGCGGTCCAAGTGAACACAGCGAATCGCTCCCTGCCCACACTGGCCCCCACCGTTGCACTTAGGTTCATTGGGAAAACTGCAGTCACCGCTGAGACTGTCCACATGCAGCGCTCAGCCGCGCACCGGAGAAAGAAAGGAGAAGGAAAGGCCAATATTTGTCGGGCTTGTCATTCATTAACGTATAAAATAAAGATTGCCCACAAGTCTTATGAGCTCGAGTCGAGTCTGGAGTCTTTGAGGGGCGAGTCCGAGTCGAGTCAGGAGTCTCCAAAATTGCAACTCTAGTGCGACTTGAGTCCGAGTCTTCAACTCGAGTCGCCATCACTGGTATCACAGCATATTTTCCGAGCATTTTTAGATACCTTTTGTCCTTTGCTTTGTTTTGAAATTGTTGGCCTCATTAATCAGCGAGTTATAAAAAGCTGATTAGCACCGACCCAAACCAAGGTGAGGGCTTGGGAAAAAACATTACCCACAGCCTTGCAAACACAAATTAACATCAATACAACCTAGATGCAGTACATTAAAAAAACAAGCAAATAAGTGAATAAATACATGTATAATAGTTGAAAAATATTAAACACAGTAAAAAATACAAAAAAAGGAAAAAAAGGAAACAAACAAAATACCAGGTGGAGATCGATAGCAATAGACTACCATAGAGGAGCAGCAAAAACAGCACTCAGCGAAAGAGAAATCGATTGTCCCTGAGGAATGGCATCTGAGATCTCTTAGCTGTTATGGAGGTCTTTCTCCAACGTTGTTCCTTCCTGCCTATCGTCGTTGTCGGGTGGAAACCTTGTATCTCCAAGTTTCAAATTTGTATGTTCTTTCGCAAAGTAAAGCCCTGCTTCATCGTACAAGGCCGTCGCACATAAGTAGTGAAAACAGCAGATCTACAAGCACACAACGCCTCGTAACGCCACGTGCTTGTAGATCGTCTGTTTTCACTAGTTTAAATCATTTTTAAAATGAAAAATGCAAAACGAAGGGTTTTGGAGATACAAGGTTTTCACCCGACAACGACGCCATGAGGGAAAACTAAACAGCACACCTACTTCTTGACAAAATATTGCACTGGGCAGGCTGTGATACTTGATCCCTGGAGTAAATCAGTCAGGCTATTATCATATTTGAAAAGATGCCTCTGATTCATACTGTGCATGCCACCAGGGGCGTCACAGGGGGGGGGGGGGGGGGGGGGGAGTGGGACTGAGTTACTAGGGCCCAAGGGGGAGGGGCCTTAATTATTTTATACTTTAGCTATCGAAAAATAGCAGATATACAAGTTCACAGCGCGGCACCGAGTGCCACGCTGCGAACTTGTAGATCTGCCATTTTTGAAAAGTCATGAAAATGTGTGCAAATCTTTGAATTATATGTATTTTCTAAGTGAACATTTTGTAACTCAAATATTTGCTTCTGGGGTCTCCCTGGAACTAACTATTTTGAGATGGTGTTCCGTGGCCAAATACATATAATTTTGGGGGTCCTTCATATGAAAAGGTTTGAGCACTACTGACATATAAACATAGGTTTTTCAAAAACCTTAGAAGGATTTGAAATATTCAAAAACTTGCATACATTTTCACGATTTTTCAAAAATAGCAGATCTACAAGCTCGCAGAGCGGCACTCGGTGCCGCGCTGTGAGCTTGCATATCTGCTATTTTTCAATAGTTAAAGCACAAAATAATGTGTAATAATGCGTTTCCAGTCTAAATTAAACCCCCTCCCCCTATGAAGAACATTCATGGGGGGCCCGCAGTGAATCCTTGTACCCAGGGCCCAGAATTTGGTACGACACCACTGCATGCCACATTATGCATGCCACATTAATGTATACTTTGACGTAAGACAGTGTCATTCGCTGACAATATTATCAGTACCAGCTTGCAGATTCTCAATTCTCTGTGAGCGACAACGTCATACAATTTATTTATTGAAGGCCTACACATAATCCTGTAAATGTATATGACAAAAAACTAAATTGGATAATAAATAAACACACAAACAAATAAAGACATACATACATAATAAATACATAATTAGCATGGCCTCAATCCTCTGAATACAACTGGGGATATGACGGCTTCAATTTACTTGGTTAATATGGTGAAGAACAAGAACACATTACAACCAAGTATCAAACTAGAGAATAGTGGGGGGGGGGGGGGGAATTCCCTGGAGAGAAATGTATGACACTGAAGTCTACAAAATACAGCTGGGATGAATTATGGGTAAATTGCCCCTTTAAGTACAGCGAGTTTATATGGAATACAGAGACAGATCGCCTACGGGACTGGGATGTACAGAAAGGTGTGTAATCACCCGTGCTTCCTTGAGGAATACGCATGGAACAAAATGATGAGGATAATACTGGGATTTCTACTTGTGAGCAGGGGTGTCACACCAAATTCTGGGCCCTGGGTACAAGGATTCACTTACATTTTGTGCTTGAACTATTGAAAAATAGCAGATATACAAGCTCACAGCGCGGCACAGAGTACTGCACTGCGAGCTCGTAGATCTGCTATTTTTGAAAAATCGTGAAAATAGTCTTTGAATATTTCAAATCCTTCTAAGGTTTTTTGAAAAACCGATGTTTCTATGTCAGTGGTGCTCAAACGTTTTCATGTGAAGGACCCCCAAAATGATATGTATTTGGCCATGGATATGTATTTGGCCACTGACATAGAAACCGATGTTTCTATGTCACCTAAAATTATGTATTTGGCCACGGACCTCCATCTCAAAATATTTAGTTCCAGGGACCCCCCCCCAGAAGCAAAATTTGAGTTACAAATGTTCGCTCAAAAAATACATATATTCAAAGATTTGCACACATTTTCACATTTTTAATAGCTAAAGTATAAAATAATTAAGGCCCCCTCCACCTTGGGCCCTAGTAACTCAGTCCCACTTTCCCCCCCTTGTAACGCCCCTGCTTGTGAGCCATGGGGGAGGTGTGATTGGCTCTGTGCTGGCTGGTTACATTTGAGTAAATGCTGATGTTGGCCCATTCTTCTGTTGTTGCACACAAAGCTGCGAGCTCTTGTTGTCCGGAATCCTGAATGCTGCAATTCACAGATTCAAATCCACGCGAACACAGAGGAAGAGTCCCCGGTGATAAATGACAGCGAGGCAGTGATGGAAGGCATCTCTAGGAAGGATGAGAGAGGCCAGAAGGAAATCTCACAGCGCAGCAGTATTTTCTGATTTCAGCAAGGCTGTGAATCCCCCCCACCCACCCCCTCTCTACAACAAGCTGACACGTGCACACATAGACATCAAAGGGGGCTTGAGCCCCTGCCCTTTTACTTAAAAGTGCCCTCTCCAGACCATGAATGCAGTTTTCACTATGGTGAAAGCAATGCAAATGCCCTCTTTCCATGCCATACCCTCTCCTGAACTTGAATGCAGCATCTTATTTTGAAAGAATTGCCCTCTCTGTGTAGAAATCCATGCTGTTACTCCACATCTCCAGTAATGACTTGATTAGGCTTAGTTTAGTGTGGTATCAAGTACCGAAAATAGCCGACCTCCAAGGTCACAACGCGTCGCGCTGCGACGTGTGGTCTGCTATTTTCGATATTTTCCCAAAATGCCCCTTTTAGATATTTGAGCCCCTGCCTCTCTAACATTCTCTGCATGTCCCTGACAACAAGCGAGTCTTGTCTGTCAGATTTAGGCTAAAGCAGGGTGGGGGAGGTTGCACCGTGAACATTCAGCCTATTAAATATTGAGTCTGAAACAATTAATTTTTCAGGACTCATTTTCCCTCTGTAGTATAGCTGTCACAGGGCAATTTGGAAAGAGACAAGAAATTTCAATCTACCCCATAATAATTCCTGTGATTGACTAACGCAGCACTCGTCTTTCAAAGAAAATGAGATGCTCTTTCGTAGGATTGTGTTGCAAATTGCACAACCCTGCTATAGGAGGGCCTTTGAATTTCAAAAGTATCACCTGCAAAATTGTCGACAAGTCAAGAATCCCTGGGACGCTTTGTCTCACGAAAGTGACCCAGGCATTATGTAGGGAATAGGGGTGTAACGATATTGTAACTGCATCGAAATATCGTTTTTTAACTTTAAAAAAATCGAATCGAATCGAATCGTTTGATTTTGTATCGTATCGAATCGGCAGTGCAAAAAATCGATTGTATCGATACTACCAACTTGTGCATTGTATTTAGCATTTTTAACACATGGGAAGCCAAGGTTTCTAACATTTCTAGCTGTTGCTGCTGCCGTCGTTCAGTTACGCTTTAATTTTGAAGAGCCTCGGAAGCTTCGTGCGTGTGCACGTGAGTGTCCACTGACGATTGAGGAAGAAGATCCATTTGTTTACAAACGCTCGCGAAACTAAAATCCAAACCGGGGCCGACCATCGCGGTAAAGTGTCACCGTGAAAACAGGCAGATCTCTGCTTCCCTGGCTTTCTTTGCACCTTATTCATAGATAAAGCTATAAAGATTTTATGTTTCAGCCTAGAATGGAAGTGTATGTAGCCTAGATCCTCCATTTTGTTTCTCTGCGAGCCACGGTATGACGTATGGACCAGGGTCTTTCACAGGGTACACAGAACGGATGCAGCTGCATGTAACCAAGTTAACACTTTGTCTCGTCTCTCAACGAGATGACTCATTTTTGGCACAGCGACCTCCAGTGGCCGTATCCCGTTACTGAACGAGTTTGGGTCCCAAGTTGTTAAGAAGAAAGAATTAAAAGGAGGGGTTTAATTACTTCTCCTTTCCATATAGCTACACTGGTCTATCGATAAATGTGTATAATCTCTGGGTTCATGTCAAGGTGCAGGTTTGTCAATATACAATGTCCATGTATTTGGCAGATAATCACTGTGTTTACTTATTTATATCCATAATAATACATGTTTCGCTTAAAAACCTGCACTATCCACATCTTTCATACAGATTTAATTTCTTTGCTTAATAGTTACTATATCGATTTTAAATAATTGAATTGAATCGTATTGTATCACCATGAACGAACCAATATCGTCCATGTATCGTATTGTCAACCATGTATCATGATATGTATCGAATCGCTATTAAAATGTATTGTTACACCCCTAGTAGGGAATAATCTAAGCATTGGCTTGTGTATGTAGCTGCACGTGGACATGCTAAGGTTCCTCTTCCTATTTGAGATAGCATGAGTACTATCTGTCAAAGCCCGGCAAGGCCAAGCAATCTGAGATGAAGACTGCATCGCTGTCATCCCTGGAACAACTAGATGTGTAATAATTTGAAACCCTGCTGGCATTGCAGGGAAGGGAGGGAGAGAAAAAAAACACTTCCATTAGTGTCAGTCTGCTATAGTTCAATCAGCACACATTCCTGACATGAAACCCTGATTTCATTGCAAGTGAAAGTGGTGGGGAAAATATTGTCTGTTCTGCAAAACACCTTATCTTTCTAAGAAAATTCAGAACTTTTAAAGCTTTAATTTCTTGGTCATAAGCATGGATCTGTCGGAACGGTGCAGCTTTGTAGAGAAGATTTGCCACTCTCAGGTGGAAACGGAAGATTAGAGCCGGTAAAATA
Organism: Nannobrachium achirus; assembly: GCF_963921795.1. Classification (NCBI taxonomy): domain Eukaryota; kingdom Metazoa; phylum Chordata; class Actinopteri; order Myctophiformes; family Myctophidae; genus Nannobrachium; species Nannobrachium achirus. The sequence continues at coordinate 53,796,109 of NC_137815.1, read as the reverse complement.
TCAGCCTTTCCATCCTGCAAGGGCTGTTTTGAAGCATAAGTGAATGAAGTGCCTGCTTAGGGCCCTCGTTGGCCGCCACATTGCCCCCTATGCATACTGGAAATGTCCCACAAGAGACCTTGGAATGTTGCAATCTTTTCTTGATATTATTACCCTTATTATGACCCATTATATTATATATTAATAATAAAAAAGACAACTGTGAAGCAGAGAAAAGAAAGAAATCAGAAGATCTAACATAACATTATTTCAATGTTGGAGTCTCCCGGTCAACTCGGGAACGATGCGAGTTGGGAACAATACCAATTGGGAATGCATGTCCAACCTGGCTATGCAATACCCATTGTACCCACTGTTAGAGTACCCGTTGTACCCGGCTTTCTGTGTTCTCTTGTGCCCATATATGGAGATCTCTGTATCTGTCTGTCTGTGTCCCTTTTATGCCCATATATGGAGATCCCTGATGTCATCAGTATATATCGTTTGGATCATCTGTTCTGGACAACTGGATCTCCGGACCATATGCTTATATGGGCATATCGGTCACATCTGCGATTCTGGACAAGAGAATCTCGTCATAGATTAAGGGTTGTTGTTTCACGTGTACATATTATTTGCTGCTGAGTATAACATATGTATGTTTTGTCAAATCAACTGATCTATAAATGATGCACTCTTCTCGTTCTATATGAAACTCCAGTAGCGATGAAGCTCAGTAGTGATGATCTTGCCACTTCCACTTGATACATTCAGCAATGCAATCTACCTACAGCTGATCATAATAAGGGGTTTTGAGTTTTGAACAAAGGGTAATTTTCAGAATGATGAATGGTCATCTGTCCTGTCTGATTCAAAATGGACTAATCCGGTAAGCAGAGCATCACTGGGAAACTTCACATTCCCTATGGCTATAGCTTCCCCTACCACCACAACTACAGACAATTAATTCATGGGGGGACAATTTCAAGCAGAGCTGGCTCACTTATTAAAAAAAGAAATGATGCAGTCTACTGGTTCCGCTGCAAATTGTTCTCCAGATTTTCTCTTTAATTGATGTCATAAATGGCTTTGCCTCCAGAATACTTTGGAAAATAGTTTGTAAGGAGAAAGTAGAGTATTCTTCTTTTTCTTTAGGAACCTTTTTGCACATCTATATACATTTTTAATATGTATGTTATAATATATATATATATTTGTATTCTTGAACCACTATTAGTGTGGTTGCAACGGGCAACCACACTATGTATTTTGAGTTTGGTGATCTTATTTAATTGGATATTCTTTTAGGTACTCTGAGAAAACACATTACGGGCCCTATTTTTGCCAGTGCCTTACCCATAGCCTTACCCTCTACCCCTGAATTATGGGCAAGGCAGCTGGCACTGTCCATAAAGGGCCGCTATACCCACTATACATTATGCCGTCTCTGTTATTTGCGCCTGGAAGTGTGGCCGTTGCACTTTCCCTACATTTTTGGGAAAGCACATACTGTATACAGGGGTTAAAGCAAAAAAAAATCCCAAGACGGAAATGTATTTTCCACATTTAAATAGGTTGCTCAATTATGAAGTGATGAGTACGTGATTGGTTGAGAATAAAAGCATGGAGCTCAGACCGACCAATCATCGGCCGGCAGCATCTGCACTGAGTTTCCTGACTACTGGACTTGCAGGAATACCTGCGGCAACAAAGATCACCCTCCTGAAAATGTTGTGTTAGGCGCTCTGCCAAACCAGATGCATCGCAGTGGATTCAAACAGTGGCTGTCAAATTACCCTTGTGACACCCGAGGGACCCTCTGTTTATCTCAGTTGGTTGATTTTAATTGTAGTTGATTTTTCTTTTTATTATTAATATTATTTTACCAAAAGCATTTGAAGTGGTTAACTTGTTTAGAGCAAACACATTGTCTTCTGGGTTATTTGTTACCTTTCAGTATACCACTGTTGAACTGTTACTGTATCACTTTGAATATTAAAGTGGAAATTAACACTGGACTTGTGAGATTGATACCTTTTAAGATCACTTACGTGTCAGCCAGGCTGTAGGCAACACAAATTGATAATGGCTGTGTATTATGTACAGCAGTAGGTGTGTGTGAACGATCAGGAATGAACAATAATCAGTAGAGCTGGCAGGAGGTGGGGGCACCCAACCCATAAATGCTTGGGCCTGCCCAGCAGGCCACAAAGTAGTGCTGAGCTGCAGTGTTACAACCGTGGAAATGGGATGACAACTAGTCAGAAAGAGTTTCTTCAGACGGATCTAGTGCGACTATGGCAGCAGTCCTTATATTCCTCACTGCTTGACTAGCTAAGCACTTTGCCAGGCACAGGTCAGTTCAGGTATGGCATCCAACTGTTTCTCCCGCTGGGCCATTTGAAATGCTGTGTGTGAGCGAGCCTATCTCCTTTCTTTGTGTGCACGTACTGTACGGTATATTTGTGTGTCTGTGTTGTCTGTGTGCATGTACACAGGTCTGCATACTTGAGTGATTCGTGTTTCTCCGCAAGCGTAGGCTACATTTATATTTTTCCGTGGGCAGGTAAGTGTGACAGACACTGTAACAGTGGCTATCCTCGACAGTAAAACTCTCAGTGTCAATATAATAACAGTGTAGAATGGGGACCATTATTTTGTGTCCATGTTTATGCTCTGCATTAAAATGCCATTGAGTACTGTGTGCGGTAGGATTGTCTGGACACGTCATGCTCAGCTGGCCAGCCACACCAATATGGGAAAATAAAGAAAAGAGGGAAACGGATGACAGAGGTGGGAATGTGAATGGGCTTAATGCAAAAAAGGGAATGCAAGGCAAAGGACACAATGAAAGAGAACAACAAATGATCAATATTTACAGCACTGTACGGAGGACAGAACGCCACATTACATTTCTAAGTGGGGTCATACGCTTTGCTGTTGTTTTGAACACCCAGATGCAGCAGCAGGAGGAGGAGGAGGAGGAGCAGGAGGAGAAGAGCGAGGGATGGTGGGAGGATGGGCAGAGAGAAACAGCCGTTCAGCTGCCAAGTGCATTGTTGAGGCCTGGGGTGAAGGAAGACAGTCACAGTCCCCAGGACTCCTCAAACATGTAATCTACCCAACCAGAGCCAGATGATTCCTCTGTCTCCTCCTTCTGCTCACTCTGTGGTCTTCTTCCAACTCTCTCCATAACTCCTCTCTCTATATATAACTCTCTCTCTCTCTCTCTCTCTCTCTCTCTCTCTCTCTCTCTCTCTCTCTCTCTCTCTCTCTCTCTCTCTCTCTCTCTATCCACAAGTTTCCAACATCCCATTGTGCATTACGCAGAAATTGGACGGAGCTTCCGGCGCCGCAGCCGAGTGTGATCTACAAGCTCAAAACGGCTGCATCTGCGACGCGACGTGAGCTTGTATGTCTGCTGTTAACCGGAAGTGTGGTGCAGTGTGGTGCAAAACATTCTCCAGTAAATTCCCGCGGAAACAGGTGGATACAGTGTGCATATTTGTCTGTGTATTTACAAGTACGTTGTATGTGTATACGTACTGTATGAACAGTATGTATCAGTCTGTCTATCTACACAGTAAAATCCTCATTCATTCTCAGAGTTAACCACAGTAACCCTGTGACCCACTGTCTAGTTTAAGGGCTTAAAGGAGTAGTTCACCCCCAAAATGACTTTTTTTCTATTGATTACTCACACCATGGAGACCCGAGTTCAACAATATTTTTTTGTATTTTACAAAAAATGTATTATAGTAAATTTGCCCCCATTGATTGCATGGGCCTGGATGGGGACCCAAATACAAGGCCCTGAATGGGGACCCAAATGCATTTATGTGAGAATCAATGGGGGTAAATTCACTTTACCTGTGACCCTAATTAGCCCATTCAAAGCCAACATAGAAATGGCTGTGCGCTAATTCTGCCAGGAATATTGTGATATTTCTATATTATTATGTACAGAGATGTGACTGCACTGATTTTAAGACACCACTAGAGAGTGCCATCTATCATTACTCTGAAGAGGCTTCAGGCTTTCTGATATGAGAACCGAAACGGCTCAACCTCCCATTCACTTTGTATGGTGAAATCAGCGAAAATAGCGTCGCCCCTCACGCACTCCACGCATCCCAGCGACTGGGCTGGGCTCGATGCACATGCCATATACTGTACATTTTTTTCGGAATGAAAAAAACAACCTACAGAAGTAGAGATATGGATTTTATGTTTTCATTGATTGCTATGGCTACAGAGGCTATGCTGACCTGGAAGCGATATTATTGAACTCAAGTCTCCATGGTGTGACTAATCAATAGAAAAAAAAGTCATTTTGGGGGTGAACTACTCCTTTAAGAGGTTAAATCACACTGGATTTTACTGTGCATATTGAGAGTGGTTCATATTTACCGGCAGGACATTTGACGGATTCGGAGGTATGACACACAGCGGCGGAACCGGTACAGCTGTTGGTAATGGACTAAGACACAAGGCCCTAATGAAAAGGGACACCCCACCACAAGAAGTGTTGTATTTTTTCCCCACAACTTCATTATCGATCTATGCAGCCTTCCCAATCTACATATGGTTCTCGAAACGAGGAAGAGAGATGTAATATGCTGGAATGGAATGGAGGAACTATTACTTTGGTCCGTTAGATATGGGCTGTCATTAATCAAAAGTGCTGACACATCCACATCAGGAACGCCACATCCACCACGATGGTTCAGGCCTGTGCACCAATTTATCATCCGCAAAACGATACGCCTCATAGCAGAAACTGGCCCCACGAGTCTCTGCATAGGGGTACAGCAGTCGAGAGTGAGAGAGAGAGTGAGAGAGAGAGAGATAGAGACAGAGAGAGCACCTGCTGTGCTCTCTGTCTTGAGCCTGGAGGTAAGGGGAGAAGCATAATGCGGTAGCAGAGTGGGGGGTATGAGGACTGCACTGGCCAGATGTTGGGTGGAGACTTTAAAACTATAAGCTCCATATCCTGAGCAGTGGAGTGAATTATTAGAGCTCCTCATCCTGTCTTGGCCATGATGATAACCCAACGACCCCTGATGGCCGGTCAGCCCCAGTCTCACCCTGGACTGACCCACTGCCAGATGGTCGGGAAGGAAGTGGTGTAAAAATACTGAGCAGCGTTCCGTCTCTGCACACTTCCCACCTTGACATTAAAGAGGTGGAGTCCTGCTGCATATTTCCCAGAGCGGCCATGTCACAAATTAAAAAGGAATTTTCCCTGTAATTAATAATTTAGTCCCAACTCCTTTGGGGTAGTCTTTTGTCACTGTAAATGGAATTACTGCACGTGAAATGTGTCCTCTGCATTAACCCACTAGGTTAGTGGGTGCTGTTAATAAATCGGCCAGATAGCAGTTAGGGGTCAAACAATAATTGATCTAATGTAGATCTGTCTATATTTATTTTTTAAATCTTGAATAGATTTGATTATTTCAGTATTGTACTAATGTGGGGGTCATTGACATGCAAATGTTTGAGAACCACTGCTGAAGACAACAAGGTGTGTGTGTGTGTGTGTACAGTGTACAATGTATATTGATGTGTATTGATGCTGGAGCTTACCGGACTGTTGACTGGTACACAAGGTCCTCCCGTCTGCGGTAGTCCTCCATGTGAGAGTAATTGGTGTTAAACATTGCATCGTAGGTGAAGATTTTCTGCTTGATGGTGCCTCCGTCTGTGACCTGTCGAGCAAAGGAGCAAAAGGCATTAATAAGGCAACTTCGCCAATGACGGATAGAACAGACATACAGTACTGTACCCGTCCTTACACCCCCCCAGTTTCTCCATCCCACACAAGCTTCTGTTCCTCGCCTCCATCTAATATAGCAGAACATTTTTGGCCGGGGGCGAAGACAGTGCTCTTGCCCACAATTATCCCATTGATCCATTTACAGCCATGATAAGCTCATTTCTTCGACACGTCTAAAAGACAGGCGAGTGGAGACGAAAACTGCCAGCATAATGAAATCAGTATTACTTGCTCTTATAATTGTATGTGTGCGTGCGTGCGTGCGTGCGTGCGTGCGTGCGTGCGTGCGTGCGTTCGTGTGCGAGTGTGGGCGTGGGTGTGTGTGCGTGTCGCTGTGTGTGCGGGCGCGCATATATGGTTAAGTCTTAATGAAGACTGACGCAGCACGGTGTTCCGTATGTGTCTAGCAGTCTGCACTCTGCAGAGGTAATGGCTTGTGACGAGATACTGCAGAGGTAGCGGGGTAGGATATTCAAGGCGCTGGGCTTCTTTTCTTTTTCTTTTTTTGTCCAGCGTGGTAAATGATGGAGTAGCGCTTTCCCCTATAATATTCACAGGGGAGAGGGAAGTCACTTAGCATTTGAATGACTGTGATTTCTCCCCTCCTCAGAAGCCACAGACAGACGTAAAGAAAAAGGGTGACAGGATTTTAATGGAACTGCTAATACCGCTTTGAAGAAGGAAATTGTCGGTGGGCCGCGGGTCTTTCTTTCCTCCGCCGGTGAAGATACTATCATTCCAGTTGGCCAATCCCAATCCCTTCGCAGTGTGAGGTAAATAAAAGCATCACATTTTATGATTAGTAACCAGCACGCCGCACTCGCCGCACCCACAAAGAGACATTGCTAAATTGTCTTTATTTGGGAAAACAATTCTCTGTTGCCCTGTGAATGACTGCGGGCCAACTCATATAACCTCTCGCCTCTAGAGGAAGCAGATTGCCTCAGGCTCAGCTTGTTAAGTGGTGCTGCACGAGGAGCTGGGAATGCTGAAACAAACAAACGTGAATGTGAAAAGATATATTGTCGTTGTCGGGTGGAAACCTTGTATGTCCAAAACCATTCGTTTTTATAATTTAAAAAAATGAACTAAACTAGTGAAAACTAGTGAAAACCGATCTACAAGCACACAACGCCTCGCGCCGCGAGGCATTGTGTGCTTGTAGATCTGCTGTTTTCACTACTTTTGTGCAACAGCCTTGTCTGATGAAGCAGGGCTTTACTTAGCGAAAAAACCTACACATTTGAAACTTGGAGATATTTCTGCCTGACAGTGACGATATGTAGTGTACAGTAGCTTCTATGTAATGATAGTGAACCAAACTGCTTTTGTCACCTGTGACCAATAATTAGACACAATCCAACTGCTTTGAACCTTTATCGAGGTTTCATAATGTGTCTCTTCATTCAACTGGACCTCTGCAAGGTCAGCATGAAATATTAAAGGACAACAAGACTGCAGAGAAGCTTTCTGTGAGCGACACTGCTTTGCCCAAGTAAGATGTTGTGGCATCCCTGCTTAAGGACTTGATCATCTTGACCATTCAGGATACAGACACCAGCAAAATGTCAGCCTCTAAAAGCAAAGCTGTGTTTAAAAATAGGCCACACACCGCCTTGTGCCACCATGCACTGACTGTGGTCACCATAATGGACCTTTTCCGAAATCCTGGCAAAGAAAGTAAAGTGTTTCTGTCTCACATCGTTGTAAAACACTTAAGGTGAAAAAGTGAGTGTTCAGCGGGGCTGAACGGAATATCATCATTGGGTGTATGTTAAATGATACATGATGGCAGTATGACAAACTGGTAGGAGGTGCACTTTCACTGGCTAAATGATGAGATGACGAGACTGTACTGTAGTGTATACAATACCCAAGCACTGTATAGGCAGGCCCACATAAAGACAGTGTACTGCATGAATTGCAAATATAAAATATAAAAGCTTAATCTCCAAAGTGTCTTTTTCGATGGGACATAAATTAGACGTTACTCGCCTTTCTGATTTCAAACAAAGTTGTCAGGAATATTATTGCCATCTGCCGTCAGACGTATACTTTTTTAATTGAAATTCAACAGATCCTTTCAAATAATATTTTGCTTTGACAATATCTAATACTGTTTCTGTCAATATTCAGAAAAGTTAACCTGACTCCGCCAGATGATGGCAGCAGTGCGTACCACCCTGCGCAAACATCTGGGACTGTTCAAAGAGAGTGGATAATGCTGTAAAGTCCCAGTCCGGACCAATCAGCGGCAGCTACGGGTGGGCTCTGAGCAGCTCTGAGCCAGCAGAAACCCAGGAGGCAGATTCTGGGTGTAACGTCATTAGGGTTGGGGACGGTAACCGCCGTACCGCGGTATACCGAGGCCTACCGCGGTGTCAGGGTCGTTACCGCGGTCAAAAAAAGAAAAAAATAGTCTATTTTTTATTGAAAACAAGCGAGTTTTAAAACGGGGGAGAAGCGAGGACCGCATGCGCTCCATGCCGCTCTGCTCTGGGCCGCGTACCACAGGTTTGGAAGCCACATACGCCACTCTACTCGGAGACACAATCTACACACAGCAGCAGCCTCGTAGTAGGGAGCACGGAGAAGCGTAAACTTTCTCTGACTGTAATCCACACAACACAAGTATGTTAATACATACCTTGTGTTGTGGCAGTAGTACCTTGTGGCATTTTCTTTTTTATTCATACGGATTACAGGGGGAGCGCGGACCGCGTGGACTAAAACTGAAAATGAAACTATCTTTTACTTTTCCCACCGCGTCGCGCCGACTCGCCCGTTGTGCCCCGTCGCTGATTTTATAACCTTTTCTGTCAAGTCTTGTCACTAAAACCTGTATATAGCAGCACTCAATCGCTGCGATTTCAGACGTGAGTTAATCACTGTACACGATCTGACTACCCGTCTCCGTC
>NC_137815.1:53729933-53784933 GCF_963921795.1 Nannobrachium achirus | reverse complement strand
CGGTGTATTGGCGGAAGGGTAGCCAGCAGGGCTAAAGAGGAGCCTAGGACAGGTAAGCTAACAAGGAGGGGGAGACCGGGAGGTTCTGCAACAACAGGTGCTGCTGCTTGTCCCAAGATGCGATAGTGTGGGGATCTCTCCAGACGGTGCAGCGACCTAGATCTTACCTGGCCTGCCGACTCTCCCGCTGACTCTCTAATGATGATTCCCATTATCGAGGTCAGATTAGTACTGGGTCTCGGGGGTTAAACCGAAGCTCTCGCTCCCTCCCTCTGCATGTCTGGGGCAGGCCTATTTATAGGCTGCAGCTGCCTGTGCAGCCACTGGAGGAAATATAGCTCACACACTGCAGGCTAACTGTGAGAGAGACAACCTCAGCACTGCCTCTTCCTTTCAACTCAACCTTTAAGTATTTCCTTCCTAAATTAGATACATACTGTATACTGGAGAAAATGATTGCTTGATGTAAAGGTAAAAGCGAAGGTTAATAATACATATTTTGGATGGGTGTCATGTAGAAAATATGGTGCTTTTGGAATGAACCCATCTAGCACTAGTACTTTGGGATATAAGCTGTAATAGTTCGGGAATGGAACAAAATAGGAAATGCATGGAAGCACAAGTCTGAGGGTCATCTAATCCCCCAACTACACAGAGAGATAAAAGACCCCACAGAGACTGATGGGGTGCCAAGAGAGAAAAGTGGAAGAACAGCAGACTATGTGTTCCACGCAGGAACTCTTCCGAGTACACGGTAATGGGTTTACAGAGGAAACTTTCATTCTTTTTCTGTCTGTACATTTTGTGATCTACAACGATACATCTTGTACCTCCAGTTTGATGGACAGCCGCAAGCTCTAAACTAATGTTTTAATATGATTTATTCCCATCCAATCCCTCAATTAAAATGACTTAGTGAAGCAACTAGAAAGGAAATGATCAAACCATTGTCAAGAATCAACTTGGCACTTTCCTACTGTACATATCTGAGCTAATTTGCCTAATATGATCTCACAAAGGAATCCATTATTAAAAGACACAGAGCCTTTCTGAAGCAGGGCAGAAGAATTGTGACAGTGACATTATAAAATGGGATATTGTTAAAATGACTTTATGCCAGAACAAAAGTGGTACTGAATAAACCCTACAGTACATGTTAAGGTGCTCTGGTGAAGAACTGGCATTTAAGATTATGCCCAGTGGTGTGATATGGATTTTAGAAGTGTGGGTCCTCTAAATAGACCTTTTGTCAGCCTTCTGATTGGTCCCTGAGACTCCCTGACTGGCCAACCAGAAAAAACATTCACTTTTTGCTATCGGGGGCGGAGTTTGTGCAGTGGAGAATGTTGCTTCAGCCTTTCAAAAACTGTCCGCAGTGCGGAGCACGACCTTCGTCCAGTACGGCCGCAGCAGTAGGGGGCGATCTCGCTCATCATAATGAATAAGCTTCAACAAACTAGTTCACATGGACCTTATCAATGGTCTAACTAGTTACGATTGGGTACATATATTTTAAATGGGCAGAATTACGTGTATATGAGGAGAACAGATTATAGTTCTCCTCTTCCTACCCAAGATTCAATGCGCTTTCTATTTCTATTTCTATTCTCTCTCTGATCCAGAGGATTAAACTAATTAAAACATATATTTTCGGGGGGAAACTACTGTTTTGCTATGTAAAACTTTGTACCCTTTTCTTCCCTTTTTATTAATATCACGTAGATGTGTTTTTTTTGGTACTTTATATAGCTGTAATGAGGCTATGAACAAAAAAAAAATCCCATCCACTTCCACTATAAAAGAATCTGCAATAGTGATTCTGTCCCACTGGGATTAAACAAATTAAAACATATATTTTCGGGGAAACCCCCTGTTTTGCAATGTAACTACTGTACCTTTGTCTTCCCTTTTTATTAATATCACCTAGATGTTTTTCCTTTGGTACTTTATATAGCTGTAATGAGGCTATGAAAACATAAAAAAATCCCATTCACTGCCACTATAAAAACAATCTGCCCAGGGAAAATGTCCCATCATAGTAACAGGGCAGAATGGGGCGGGATTTGCAAACTAGTCTATTCATGTCATCATGCGCGCACGCTGTTTTTATTGTTAATTAGTGTGCATATGAGGCGCACGTGCGTGCAGCAAAATAACTGTGGGCTCGCGAGCCCATGGCATCTCACCCCTGATTATGCCATAAACCTGCAAATAGTATAGTATAGTAATTATATATGCAAATTAGGCCAATTAATGTTACCAGTGCATAAGTATTAACTAAAATACATACAACAGGCCTACATGTATGATTTATTTATTCTTTTAATTTAGGCTATACCTTTTAAGGGGGCGGCATAGCTCAGGGGTAGAGAAACTGGTATTAGAGCACGAAGGGTATAAATCCCGAAGGGTTCCCAGTTCGAATCCGGGCTCCCCCTGAGTTAATGTCGAAGGGTCCTTGGGCAAGACTCTGAACCCCTAATTGCCTCCGGTGAGTAGGTTGGTGCCTTGCATGGCTTCCTCCGCCACCGGTGTATGAATGTGTGTGTGAATGGGTGAATGTAATGCACAATCTATGTAAAGCGCTTTGGATTAAAAGCGCTATATAAATGCACCATTTACCATTTACCATTTTAATCAGGTTAATATATATATACAGTATATATATATGTGTGTGTGTGTGTGTGTGTGTGTGTGTGTGTGTGTGTGTGTGTGTGTATATATATATATATATATATATATATATATATATATATATATATATATATATATATATATATATACTGTATATAAAACTAACGCAGAGGCCTGTGTTAGTTTATGGGTAGTGGCCTTCCCAGCTGGCCGCTTCAACAAATACAACTGACAGTGTTCTCAGGTTCTCATGTGGGAAGCCAGGAGGGGATTGTGTTATTGTTACTGCAGTAGGGAAATAGGGAAGATGGCATGAATCTCCATGGACGTTAACACTCTACCGGTGTAACTCCTTGCTAAACAGTAAATTCCATGTGCATCAGAGGTGGCTTGCAGTTGTATCTCTCCCAGTACGGCATCAAAACAAATCCAACTTGGTCTGGCATTTAAGATTATGCCATATACTGGCATAACTCCACAGCACAGGCCAACAGGGGGTTGGCAGCGACAGGAACCTCACTACACTTGGGGGTAACGGGCAATGAAATAGGAGAGTAAATGAAAAGTTCCACAACAGAAAAACTAAGAAGAAAGAAATACAATTATAATTTATATAAATGTGGGCCTGCATATTATGCCAATGTTCTAAACATCATGTACGTGTACATACCTGCTATCACTATAATTATGCACTGTATATATAGCCTATTGTTTATTTAATCTGTTTGTATCCCACGTTTCTTTCTCTTTCTCTTCTGCTCTCACTATCCTCTTTTCACAGAATACTACAAAATGATCACCTGTGATGTGACAATAGAGATTATTCTGATCCTGAATGAATGTCTTAGTTATACCAATGATATGACCAATGATAGATGGTCTTGTGAAGCTATTTTGCCAAAGTATTTATACAGACAGATCACAATTTCCATTGACCAAGGTAAAGCCAAAGGTTAGCCTCTTACACTGCATGTTCTTGTGAACAACTTTTGATCTTAATTAAAGGTAAAATATTTATAAAGATCTGAATTTTCATATGGCTAAATTAGGCATAGCCTGTCACCATACTAGGACATGCACAAAAGCAGCAGTTTAATGTTACTTCAGCGCTGAACACCAGAAATTGTGCTTTGTGCGGCTTTGTTCCTAAACTGCAAACATAACTAACTATAAATAGTTGAAGATTGGACAACCAGACAACACCATTATTAAACTCTGTTTTTCTAAAACACTCTCCACTTTAAAATAAATAATGTTGTTTATTTATAAATATATTTTCCAGTCGTTTACATTTCCAGTTCACAGATTTTTCCCATGCAAAACATACTGAATTCATCATAACATTTTGTATTACTTATTTTACAGCCTTTGTTTTTACTGAAAAAGGGAGGTATAGACTGAAGTCTAAGCTTATTACGCCGACCCTTATACTTCACTAAGTTCACTACTTCACTTATAATACGGCATATTATTGGACCATAATAGTTATTCTTGCCTCAATGCAGTTTTAAACTGGGCAAGCATGCACAGGGTGTTCTAAATTATGTGGGAGCAGGTAAATGGGACCCAAATGCTCCAATACAAGGAAGGAGTCATGGGATGGAAATTACTATGGCATCGCCAGTGGCGATGTGCAATTTTAAAATGGAAACTATTGTATTATTGAATGTGCCATGGCCTGCCAACAAATATTCTGTTAACATTTAATCTGTTGTGGGCCTGGGCCATAGGGTAGTGGTCCAGGCACCTAGACTGGTAATCCAGCCCTTGCAGCATCGCGGGTTCAAGTCCCGATCTTGGCAACCTTTGCTGCGCGTCACCCCCCCATCTCTCTCCCTGTTTCCTGTCAGCCTACTGTACACCTATCAATGAAGGCAGAAAAAAACAGTGACTCTCACACCTTGAAAATAATACAATACTACAAGTAACATGGCATAAGGGCAAGAAGGTCGCGCAGCAATTTCCCCCAACACACACTCACAAACACACTCACTCACAGACCCAAATGTGAGTGAGTGTTACACCAAATGGGTTACTTACAACTTTTTGTGGATCGATGGGAGGGAGGAACTGAAGTCGATAGGTAACGAATTGTTGTGTATATTAGCGTGACTCACTCACTCACGGACCCCCTCCATCTTGAGATCTTCAGTTACTGGAGTAAGAGAGGAAATGACCGTTTTGTCTACCCAGGGCGGAGATGCGAGAGACTAGGAAAGTCTTTTGTACCGGCTGCTCTCAAGCTGTACAACGAGACACACGGTCGATTGACAAGGACTACCTTCCTAACGTAGGACGATGGTAGCCTTTTTTTCCTTACTGGAACTATATCTGCACTGACTTTGACCTCTAAGGACCTTCCAGGGAGGGTGTTTTTTTGTGCGTCTTGCCGCATCACCCTTTCTTGTTTATTTTTATTCTTTTTTGCTAGTTGTTTTTATCGCTCTGACCTTTGGACACTGCACTATTAGGTTGTGTTAGTAGTTTTCTTTTAGTATTTCTGCTTGTGTTTGACATGATGTAGAGATACTTGTTGCACTAACTAGCATTGACTGTATGGTCACTTTGATTTGGGCACTGTATTATTTTTTGATAGTCGTGCTTTAAGACACTTTATGTATATATATTATTCGTTCCCTTTCCTGTTGTACCTTGCTCTTACTGTACTTACTGTACTCTGTACTCTGTTCTTGTTTTTTCTTTTTATCTTTTTCATACTTCTCTGTAACTTTGTAAATAACCTTATACTGCTGTGCTGCCTCTGGGCAACAAATTTTCCCCCTTGGGATAATAAAGGTATCTATCTATCTATCTATCTATCTATCTATCTACATGAGCATGACTCACTCACGGACATGAGCTGGATGTTTTCATACTAACTGCGACCTGATGGTCGCAAAAACATATATGTCCCAGAGGGGTGTTGTAGATTAGAGATTATCATGGTTGATTATGTATGACGTTATAGAGTAGATCAAGTGTTCATTGATTATATTAATATCTAGCCTAATGACACATCAGTGATACTGTACAGCTTGTAAGAGTCTAGATGTCTACCTAGGACTGAGTAGCTATTGTTTTGGTAAGGCCTATCTTGTTATGGTACAGCTCGTTCCAGAGGCCTTGAAGCCACATGCTGTATAACTCTAGTGTCTGACCATTCTTCTTGGCAGAACTACCTTACCACTGCCCAGAGTGTTAATTGTACTTCTGTCCATGATATCATGTTACATAAACTTGACCCCACCACCACCTAATATAATTATCTTTTCTCCTCATTTTCTCATGATTATTGATTGATCTGAATTCCACCACAGGGGTAATACCGGTACATACTTCTATTCATTATATGGAGAACAAACATGATAGGATCTAAACGTTCTGTGGAATTGTAGGTTGTAACATGAGCAAAATATGACACTGACATAAGCGTACCGTACATAGATTTAGGCCTCTATTCCAGGGGTTCCCAAACCTTTTGGGCTCAGGGCACCCCTATAAATATCTTTTTCATCCGAGGCACCCCTACATTATATTATAATATTACCTACATGACATTCATAATAGTCACTCCCAGTACCTTCGCGTGGCATATTTTAGGGATTATGTTCCGAAGAAAACATTGAAATAATTACCATTTTGGTCAAAACTTACGTGTGTAATACGTGTGTAATGATACCAAATATTTGCTTAAGTGTTCAAATACATTCCAAATATTACCAAATGATTCTTGCGGCACCCCTGGACTGCTGTCGCGGCACCCCAGGGTGCCCGGTCGCCCACTTTGAAAACCCCTGCTCTATTCTACTTTATTCCGCAGCAGGTTCCGCAGCTGAGTGTTAATACAGGGACCCCTGGAGTGCCGATGCACAGATGTTCACTGAGGCCTCTGTGCACAGGTAATACAATGAGCTCTGTTGCCTGGCTCTGTGGATAGGCTGTATGTGTTATGTCGATCTTCATTCAGAGAGTAAATGCGTCGTGAAGCTGTCAGCGGGCCCCTGCCTCTTAACCTGTGGATGTACGGCTCTGTATGCTGCGCTCCCCCACTGGCTGCTGAGTGACAGAGGACCTGGTTAAAGGGATTTCATGCTTCACATGACAGCCATTCTCATCCCCCTTCGCTTGTCATTGCGCTTGGCGGGAAGCTGTGGCTAATTCAGGCAGGTAAGCTAACTGATGATGCAAACGTGCACCTTTGATGCTCGCCGCCGACGAGAGGGCGCATCACGCTTCAACGTGCTAATCTGAACTGCTGCTGAATTAGCTCGAAATTAAGCAGGTTTAGCTAGCATCACGTGCATACTGTATAGCATCACTAATATATTTTTTATGATCTGAGACGAATATGGCAAATCAACTGAGTGAAAGTCAATGGTGTTTTATCTGATGCCCTTTTATCTTCCACTGGTTACCTCCAGGTCCTCTCACCACAGTAATGATGAAACTGACCATGGTCCAGTGGTTGATGAATTTAGTATAGCTAGTATATAATCTTCTCGTAAACTAGAAACAGTGCTAAACTCTGAGCACAGGTCTCCGCCAGGTCAGGTGTCCTGGTGGCGCAATAATAGGCCAGTGTGAAAAGGGTGGTATAGTATGTCTTCCTCGCAAATCTTAGGCCTTTCACGGCAATCGGACGCTGCATGCATGATTTGAAGCATTGTGTTTCAAAAATTAGTTCGGAAGCCAATTGTAATTTGTAGCCAATCAGGATGGAATATGGAAAATCGGGCAGATCCATGTTGATCACATGACTGTAGAGATACTGTCTACCGATTTGCTTGATTTGTGGACAAAATCTGTAGGAGTAGTGTACAGAAATGTGTTTTGCAAACATCTGCCTCATGGTGGCGCTACAGTATGTGAGAAATGCGGGGCAGAGGTTCTGAATTGGCATCCAGGGAGTGTGTGC
Source organism: Nannobrachium achirus (assembly GCF_963921795.1). Classification (NCBI taxonomy): domain Eukaryota; kingdom Metazoa; phylum Chordata; class Actinopteri; order Myctophiformes; family Myctophidae; genus Nannobrachium; species Nannobrachium achirus. Next base: position 53,777,384 of record NC_137815.1, on the reverse strand, counting down.
ACAGTTTGGCTGCGACCAGGCCAACAGTGCCGGAGATTAGCTGGTAAAAAAACTAATGGGACACACACACACACGGACGGACGGACGGACGGACGGACGGACGGACGGACGGACGGACGGACGGACGGATGGAAGGATGGACGGACGGACGGACGGACAGGGGTGAAAACATACTCTCCTGGCAGAGACAATGATCATTTACTTTAGAAAGAAGCCTAACTCTATTCTTTCTGCTGTTATTTGAGGATCTGTGGTTGTAGTTGTTCAACAGTAAGTAAGTATTTAAGGACAATAACAAGGTAACCTTTGAAGCAACTGCTGATGTTGTTTATGCAAAGGCCCACCAAAAAATGTACTGTAGAAGGTATCGTTAGGATGTGCAGTTGTGCACTGTGCAGTACAATTGCTGAAACACATCTCAATGACCTCTACCCTATGTACAAAGTCAGAGCCACAAAGAAGTGCCTGTTCAGTATGTTCAATTTGCTTTCATTTGCTTTTAGATATAATCTGCCAAGATGATAAACAATGCACCAGTTTTGTGTATTTTTATATCAAAAGTCCCTAAAAGTCCAATCTTAATTACGTCCTGTCAAACAGAAATGTAATGTTTGATTACAACAGCAGGCATGAATAATCATGGAATCATGATTTCATTCCGCTGTGTGTTTCCCATAGCTTAATGTTCCTCCACACGTAGCAGATTGTCATTATGGAGAGACTCCAGGGCTGCTACTCTGCTCTGAATCCAATTCAAGATGATGCCCTGGCGGTGCAAACGTTTTCATTTTAAAGTTAAACAGTACACTAAATAAAATATGTATCTGAAAACATTTGAGATGAAAAATAGGCAATGCAGTAACTGCCTGTCTCTCTCTCTCTTTCACACACACACACACACACACACACGCACACACGCGCACACATGCACACACGCACGCACACACGCACGCACGCACACACGCACACACGCACGCATGCACGCACGCACGCACGCACACACGCACACACGCACGCACGCACGCACGCACACACACATGCGCACACACGCGCACACACACACACACACACACACACACACACACACACACACACACACACACACACACACACACACACACACACACACAGTGCCTGAGTGCCGACACCAAGCCCTGTCATTGCATTTAGATCTCATAGTCAAAGGGGACAGGACAGACTGTGATTGGTTGAGACACAACCAGTCTCTGTTTTACTAGGACGTTTCACAATTAAGGTCACAAAAAATCAGCTGGACTCGCCTAATTTGTCCCTCCCTGCTGCTATTGGCCTTTTAACTACAATTATGTTTCTTATTATTTGTGTGCTGATTGATGTGATGTGTTAACTGTTGATGAAATGCTTCTTGAGGATAATAAAGTTTATCTTGTCCATGACCTAGATGTGTTTTAATGTTGTTATTTGTTTTGTTTTGTTTTGTTTAAGTAAAATACATACAAATGGTGAAAAAGAGAGAGCTACCAAATGTAGGTAATATCATAGCAATGTGAAAAGCCTAATTAAGTCTCTCTCTATATACCGTACTATTATCATAATGATTTCATATTGGTAAAATAATACAAAACTCCCACACTTCATGTACATTGGGTTGCACTGGCATACGATTGCATCTAAACTGAAATGTACAAGTGCGCATGAAAATCCATTTTCTCTCGTTTACATATTTATTTCATTTATTTTTTTATTCCTCCTTTCTAGCTGTCTATCCGTAGTGTGCATATCGTCATTGTCGGGTGGAAACCTCGTATCTCCAAGTTTCAAATGTGTACGTTCTTTTGCAAAGTAAAGCCCTGCTTCATCATACAAGGCCGTCGCACAAAAGTAGTGAAAACAGCCGATCTACAAGCACAAAACGCCTTGCGGTGATATTATGAGCACATCTGGACGAGTCAGACGACTGTGAAGTTTTGTCGACTAAAATGTTGTGAATTGCAAGGTTGAGCTGTGAATTATTGTGGAAATGAAATTGAAGAATGAATGAATGAAAAAAAAAAAAAAAAAAAAACGTTCTGAACAGCAGGGCTTATTTCCATGTTAGTAGTTAGTTCAGCTCTGCTTGTCCATGTTGGAATCATAATGTCTGTATTCCAAGTAGCAACCAGCAAAACATGTCTGGAGAGTCAGGACATTTCTTTGTTGGGGGTTCTTAGCTACAGTACAGTACATACTCATGTTTGAGTGTCCTCATTGGACCCTTACCTTAGTGTTCAAACATACAGTACACAACAGATATTGCTCCATGGCTGTACATGCTGTACACCGACCATGAGAGTAGATAATATTTTCTCATGCCCAGTTATCTGTGTCACATGGTCCCAATAGCTACTCACTCTTTTCCGTTCCAATATACCTTAAAAGTCAAGTGTATAAACAGGTTGAGGCTCTGACTGGAGCTGCCCGATAAATCATTCAGGGAGTAAAGTCAGGCTTCATAAAAATAAAATAAAAATAAAAACGTACAATAGGAAGGGGGGGGGGGGGGGGGGGGGGGGGAACAGGCATTCAGAAACAATGTATGACTTGAAGGAACCAGTGTGAGGGTCAGCCACAGCCCTGGAGGATATAAATTCATGCAGTTAGGCATCATGCAAGTGCGTTATCTAAAGCCATCTGAGACAAGGCCATCCACATGGGTTATTATGGCTGTCATTGTGACTGTAGTCCTGTCAGTTAGGGGGCGATGAGATCAAAGCTGGCCAGACTTGATGGAGACAGCCGGTCCCCTCTATCAGCCATAATGCTACCAGCACTCTCCTATTGTAACCCTAGTAAATAAATTATACAATGAAACAGAGATCAAGATCGTATACTGTACATGGCTCAGTCTCAGAAGTGGACCAGCGCAGACCCCCTTTTCCCTGGAGAAATATGGGGTTGTGGAGGAAAAGCTCTAGCTTTCAGGTTGGGCAGCTTGGAGACTTGGTGACTGAACGTTTTTAGACTGGCTGTGATAAATATGTGCGGGGAATATGAATGAGTTAACCATTCCCGAATCTCAACAACTACTGATGAGGTAAGTGCCCCAGAGCGTGGCGCTTAACCCAGAGCTATTCAGTGGGGATGCTGACTAGCCAACAGCAGAAGACTGAATGTTTGTGTACTGTACTGCATGTATAAATGATTCGGAGGCAGCGGAACAGTAGTAGAAAAGAGGACGCAGCCTCAGCAAAGACCTTATGATAAGATCGTTCCTGCCAAAACACTCTGATAATGAGCAAAGTCTTATTCTTAAGTGTAGACAAAAGTGCCAACTGGAGTTATCGTCTGCTGTACTACAATTCCTCAACCACATGAATAGAGGTAAAAATAACACAGCATCTACCGTACTTCATTAATATCAAAACCACACCAAACCACCACAGCTACAAAACAAGATGAGGTGGGGGGAAAAAAAACCTCTCACAAGTAATTAATGGAATATTATGTAACACCGTAGCAAGGGCTAAATACCAGAAGCTCATCAAGTACGGGCAGGTAATGAAATGCAGTGTCAAGGTGAGAACATCATTGTTTGTGCTTGCCCTTAATCTGTTTGATCAATGTGCACTAAGTGAGCGAACACAGGGCAACACATTCGCAGCTTCCTCTAGCGATGTCTTCATCAGACAGCCATCAGACAGTGAGAAACTAAAGTATACCAGTAAGACTCCCTAATCGGGAGATAAGCGACCGTCAGGTCGCATACACAAACTTTAGAAGGCAATAGTAGCCAATCAGGAGGGAATATGAGAAATGGCACAGATCCATGTTGATGACATGACTTTAGAGATACTGTGTACCGCTTTGCGTGATTTTAGGGCAAAATCTGTAGGAGCAGTGTCCAAAAATGTGTTTTGCAAGAATCGGCCTCAAGGTGGCACTAAAAGAGGGCCATGTGAGAAATGAGGGGTGGGGGTTGTGATTTGGCAGGCAAGGAGTGTGTGCAAAGTTCGGCATGGATAGGGGCAACGGTGGCGGAGATATCAATCAATAAAACAATGTGGGAGGTAAAAAGGTACTGCATGTTGGAGTGACATGCGTAACAAAGAGTCAGTGCAATACAAAAAACTCTTCAGTACTATTGTAGCATGCGTGGGTAGAGAGGCCACTTGGGAATTGAAGGGTCACCGGTTCAATCCTTGGTTCACCCAGTCAATGTGTTAAAGTGTCCCTGAAGAAGACATTTAAGCCTGATGTATATCGGTGTCGCTCAACCAACATAGCCGAGCTCACAAAAGCGCTGTGAACTGGTAGATTGGCTATTTTTGGAGCAAAGCCCAGTATAAATGAGGCATTAACCCCGAAGACCTTTCCCTGTGCACTCACATGAGTCATCTGAGCAGCCATATGCTGGGTGAAGCAGTAAGCTATTTCTTCTTCTCTCCCTGGGGCCAGAAAATACTTCCTTTGCCTTTATCCCTAGATCAACAACTGAGAATTAGTATACAGTATGTCACAGACAAATTGCCATATACATTCATGCTACACTCGCACAATGTGTGCCTATGCAGTAATAATATTCATGTATTTATAGGGTGGGTGTTGGTGGAGCTGGTGGTTTAGCTTTCAAGGCACACATCATTAAATGTAGCATCAGCAGTCAGTTTACTGTCTGGAACTTTCGCATTAGATTAAGAAGAAGAATTGTATTCACTAAGTAAGGCCTACAATAGTATTGGTTTTAGTATGTACAGTATGGGCACAATGAAATCGGGGCTCATGGTGGAAAGGGCAGGATATGACAAACATTTGGCTGGAATCAGTCAGAGCACTTTAAGAGTTTCTCATGCACTGTAGACCATGACCAAACCTAGAAATTGTATACCAAATGCACTGGCATTTGCCTGGCGGTGTTGAATCAGTGACATACTGATGATTAACACTACAACGAGTGCATACTTGCAAATCTGATGTGAGAATTACAAGAGTTCACATACAGTACATGGGGACAGACGGACAGTGCACATACGTCATAGTTCAAGGTTGAGTTATTATCCCTTCCCTGAACAAACAGGACACAGATAATACAAGTACATCAGCTAATAATAGTGAAACGTAAAGGTAATTTCAGAGCAAACATTTTCATGGACATCTTGGTCAGTCCGCCATGATCTGTCTGCGCTGCTGCCCTTGGGCGATTTGAACCAGTGACCTCTCTTGCTGTTGCACATCTCTAACATCAAGGTCAGAGAACATCAACCCATCTGAACCAAGACCCCTTCCTCTCATTGCATTTGTGCTGTTTGATGTGCATAAAAAAACAGATACTGTTTGCACACAACATGGACAGCCTGCAGGGTCAAAATGATCTTGGTCTACAGTACATGCATCTAACAAAATGGTTGTTATGGAGTTTCTGTATGTGAATTATGCAGGGACATCTCCAGGTTCAAGTGGATACTAAAGTATAGGAATAATGAAGGATACTATAATGAAGGGTTAATGAAGTATACAACAATGGTCTGCACTTTGCACCAAAAACCTACTTGGCCCCAGTAACACCGGGCACAAAAAACCAACTCAGCCCCAGTCAAACCCGGGACCTTGGATTGGAATGGTCGGCACAAGGTATTTCGGGGCAACAGAACCTACCAACTGAATCATACCTCCTTTGAACCAATGCTGTGTGCTTTTGTTTTGTAGTTTAATCCCAAAAATGTGTCAATTTACCTATTTCTGTTCAAATTCTCTGCCTTGCAGCGATAAAGCACATATTCTCTAATTCTCCCCTAACCCTCAAATAATGTCTGACCATGTCCCAAAGCACATTCAATTCAATATTCAATTGTGTAATCTCGAAAATGTGTAAATTTTGCAGTTTCTGTTCAAAATTATCGGCATGTACGTATATTCTTAAATTCTCCCCTAACGCTCAAATTTGCCAATTTAACAGTCATTCTTTGCCTCGCTAATCTGTATGAAATTAAGAGCGGTGCTGTTCTCACCAAGTTCTCTCCAAGCAGGCTGAGTGTTCAGCCTCACTGGGCCAATTATTCAGAGAAAAATGGTAGGTATTGGTGCAGAGCTTTCCGGTTTATACCATAATGAAGGATACTGAAGTGAAGGGATAATGAGGGATATTGGAGAGCAGTGGTGTTTTGGTCGTAGCACGAAGTACCATGTGTGGAATGGCACGCTAGAACTTAAAATGTAAATACTGTGCATCATTACACCACTGCTGGAGAGAAGGAATCAGGGACGTGCTGGGCCCCTGATTCAGCCCGGGAAAAAGAGTTGGAGAGGCCCTCATTGCCCGCTATAGAGCTGCTGCTACTCAAAGATTTGCCATTTCAGATCATGACAAGTGACAAGCCAGTGGGCCAATTTCATGAGTTATAGTTCGTCGTTGTCGGGTGGAAACTTGTATGTCCAAAACCGTTTGTTTTGTATTTATCATTTAAAAAATGATTTAAACTAGTGAAAACAGACGATTTTGTGCGACGGCCTTGTATGATGAAGCAAGGCTTTGCTTTGCGAAAAAATTTACAAATTTGAAACTTGGAGATACAAGGTTTCTGCCCGACAGTGACGATTTACTTTGTTGGCCGCCCAGCCCCCAAAATGGAACGAAGGCCGACATTTTATTTTAAATTTTTTCCTAATGGCCGGCCTGGACCGGCCGGGAATGAACCGGCCGTTCGGGAGTTGTCCCGCTTTTCCCAATGGCCAGCACGTCCCTGGAAGGAATAATGAAGGATACTGGAGAAAAGGAAGAATACTGGAGAGAAGAAATAATGAAGGATACTGCCCATTGGTAAGTGGCAGTGCCGTGCAGCTTACACTGGAGTGTGTGATGATACAGTAAGTGTGTATGCATGTCTCTGCCACAACTACCTCTGGCAATTTCTGTATGGCGAATGCGTTCTTTGTCAACTTGCCTGGCTTAAAGGTGATACACCATGCATTTAAAAAGTATTTATGTCATATTGTTTATGTCCCAAAAACGTTTTTCAAATGACCACTCCTGAATATCCATTTTTGAATGGCTCTCAGAGCATTTTCAGCTGCAGTACCACCTTTGGCCTGAACTGCGATAGAAGGTGCTAGTGGGACCCCAAAAAAAGGTTTTAAAATAGGAAAAGTGAAATTTCATGTAGGGGGAGGCAGTGCTGTGTTCTACGTGATACGCGGGTCTACCCCGTATGCTGTCGGGGGAAAAATAGGAATAGCGTCTGCCCACTCGAGACATCCATGAAAAGCGCTCGGTATACGCTCAGAATCCTCACATGGGTGGGGGGCTGGGGGAACAACAAGCGACTTCATGTAAATGTTGCCTGCCTTGACTGCTGTCGCTATTGCCCACCCCGCTGACGACTGAAGAAGGTCTATAGTGGCCAAACTTGTTCTGAGAGTATTAGCATCAGATAGGCTGCGGACGGCGAGAGTCAAAACAACCGCGGCTTGGTTGCGTTTACAAGTGCGATGATGGCGCGATCGGCGCTGCCTCAGGACATACATGCTCGCCAGTTGACAACATTCGCCTACATAAAAAATCCAGTTGATAATAATCCATTTGGGAAACTCTCAAATCTAGAGAGATGATTGCAACAAAGTGACCGTACACGCACAAAGCATGTAGTGCAATGTAGTGCAAACAATATAGTTCTATATTTTGGTTTGGTTAAAAAGGAATAGAACAAATTTATATGCATTTTCAACAAGATTTTCTATGAGGCCTACATTAGCCATTTAACACTTGTTGCACTTTAATGAATGGTTCTTTGAATGATAAGCATTTTTTTTATTTAAAGTTCTAAAAATTGCTTTTGTTAATGTCATTAAAGTAGCTATTCTTCATAATAATAAGTGCTATACTGTAGTTATAGCAGTGACTGAGACAACAGACTGAAAAACAAAGTTATATAAAGGGCCATTCACACTGAGCACTATACAGTATGTATAACAAAAAAGTCAAGTGGATGGCAAAGTTCACACCAACTATTTAAAAAATACAATGGTGAACAATAGTTATAGTTATCTTTATAGTTATAGTGCTCACAGTGGGAATGGCACTATACAATATATATATATATATATATATATATATATATATATATATATATATATATATATATATATATATGGTAATTTGGTAATTTCATTCAGTGAACACGCGTGGGAGGGTGAACGCGCTCGGTGTGGGAGGGAAAAATTAGAGTATGTCCACAAAAACAAATCTAGAACACAGCACTGGGGAGAGGTTTAGAGGAGAGGGATACAGTACCAATTCCATGCTCTCAAAACAATGAAAATGGTGTGAGCATGTATGATTAATCAAACCTCAATTACCAACAGGTAATCTTTATTTATTCCACAAAGTCTTGTACAACATTTATTCCCCATTTCCCTTAAATTATTACAGACTAGCCCTTACCCGTTCAAATATATGAGCTCCAAAATGATGTGCAGTGTGTGGGTTATGGGATGTGCACTGTGCATACAGTATATGAGGGATGGAAAGTAACTTTAACTGGTGCTTGCATGATAATATGTAGGAGCATCAATGTAAGAAATACCCGTTTCGTTAAATGGCTACCCCCCCCCCCAGCCCGCCCGCCCACCCGCCTGCACACACACCCGCCTGCCTGCACACACACACACACACACACACACATACCCACACACACACACACACACACACACACACACACACACACACACACACACACACACACACACACACACACACACACACACACACACACACACACACACACACACACACACACAGAGCTGGTTAAACATTTTGCCTCAAGCTAGATGAAGAATAGATGTGCCTCATGCTAGATGCAGAATAGATAGTAGATACACCATAAAAATGCTAATATACAGCATACGATTTGTGAAAGTGACAAACGGGCTTCACAGTTATGTCAGGTGTGTTCATATGCTAATGGTGATGCGATTTCAGATCAATTGCTCCAGCCACTGAGGAGAAACGCTGTTTCAGACAGACAGACACTCACTCAGACAGACATTCGCAAAATTATAGTATAGATGGGGGTGAGCACACAAGGGCACACAGGTTGGGAGACAGATGGTTTTAGAAGACATCAGGGCCATTGTGGACACAACGAGTCTGCATGTCCTTATCGTACCCCCTTCTATTCCTTATCCTCTGGATAACTGGAGTCACCATCTGTGTCCGCTGCTTGATGGATATATTGGGATTGGGATTCATTATAGGAATCACAGAGCAGGATGCAAGCAAAGAATACAATGCAGAATTTACCATAGTGAAAAGCTGGAAAAGCGGAAATGATAATTCTTCCCCCGTTCTAATTTGTTCTCCAAAATATGTGTCATGATGAAGCTCACTCAAAATATTCACCTGGTGCTAATTTGCTGTAAAACATTGTTTTACTAGGAATTGTTATGCAGGACAAATTCAGAAGATTAAAGTAACACATTTCCCATTCAAAATAAGATGTGGATTCTACACCTACAGTATCTGAAGCCAGCATTGCTTTTCCCAAGGTTGAAAGGCTTTTACTTTCAATCCTTCATCATTGAGTATTTTGCCATCTATACTATAATTTTGCGAATGTCTGTCTGAGTGAGTGAGTGAGTGTCTGTCTGTCTGTCTGTCTGTCTGTCTGTCTGTCTGTCTGTCTGTCTGAAACAGCGTTTCTCCTCAGTGGCTGGAGCAATTGATCTGAAATCGCATCACCATTAGCATATGAACACACCTGACATAACTGTGAAGCCCGTTTGTCACTTTCACAAATCGTATGCTGTATATTAGCATTTTTATGGTGTATCTACTATCTATTCTGCATCTAGCATGAGGCACATCTATTCTGCATCTAGCTTGAGGCAAAATGTTTAACCAGCTCTGTGTGTGTGTGTGTGTGTGTGTGTGTGTGTGTGTGTGTGTGTGTGTGTGTGTGTGTGTGTGTGTGCGCGCAGGCGGGTGGGCGGGTGGGCTGGGGGGGGGGTAGCCATTAAACGAAACGGGTATTTCTTACATTGATGCTCCTACATATTATCATGCAAGCACCAGTTAAAGTTACTTTCCATCCCTCATATACTGTATGCACAGTACACATCCCATAACCCACACACTGCACATAATTTTGGAGCTCATATCTTTGAACGGGTAAGGGCTAGTTTACAGTAATTAGGTTAACTAACTCGTCTAGTCGGCGACCTGGCCAACTCGGGAACGATGTAAATAGGGAATGAATGCCCCGCCCTTTAATGCAAACCCCATTATACCTGTTGCCATAGCCATAGGACCCGTTTTGACCATCTGTTTGCCTGTGTCCATATATGGAGATATCTGTCTGTTTGTGTCCATTTTATGCTCATATATGGAGATTCCTGTATCTGCCTGATGGGCGGCCGAGCGTCTTTTCGAGGACTGGCCTACTCGGGAACGATGTACAGTAAATAGGGAATGAATGCCCCACCCTTTAATGCAAACCCCATTATACCTGTTGTCATACGATCTGTTTTGTCCATCTGTTTGCCTGTGTCCATTTATGCCCATATATGGAGATATCTGTCTGTCTGTGTCCATGTTATGCCCATATTTGGAGATCTCTGTATCTGTCTGTCTGTAGTCCCTTTTATGCCCATACATAGAGATCTCTGCCCTTCGGGCGGGCAAGCGTCTAGTCGGGTGCCGGCCTACTCGGGAACGATGTAAATAGGGAACGAATGCCCCACCCTTTAATGCAAACCCCATTATACCTGTTGTCGTAGGACCCGTTTTGACCATCTGTTTGCCTGTGTCCATTTATGCCCATATATGAAGATATCATGCCCATATATGGAGATATCTGTCTGTCTGCGTCCATTTTATGCCCATATATGGAGATCTCTGCCCTTCGGGTGGCCAATCGTCTAGTCGGGGACCGGCCTACTCAGGAATTATGTAAATAGGGAATGAATGCCCCACCCTTTAACGCAAACCCCATTTAACTGTGTGCATGTGTCCATTTATGCCCATATATAGAGATATAGGCAATACCCATCATACCCGTTGTTCGGTTATTGCCTAGCGGACATCAGCGCATACCCGTCTGTCTGTGTCCCTTTTATGCCCATATATGGAGATCTCTGCCCTTCGGGTGGCCAATCGTCTAGTCAGGGACCGGCCTACTCGGGAATTATGTAAATAGGGAATGAATGCCCCACCCTTTAATGCAAACCCCATTTATCTGTTTGCATGTGTCCATTTATGCCCATATATAGAGATATAGGCAATACCCATCATACCCGTTGTTCGGTTATTGCCTAGTGGACATCAGCGCATACGGAGAATCCGAACCTTTCGCGCCGGTTCCGGAAAATCGCATATCGGGTCGGGTCGAGGCCAGGCACTGCACTCCCTGCTGCGGCGGGGAACGCGCGTGCCGAATTTGAAGCCGGTGGGACGAACGGTTCTCGAGATATGCGGATTACATACATACTTACACACTCACAGAGATTTTTTGTTGACTCATGTGGCGTACGTGATGTCAGAGCCTTTTATGAAGTGATGTCACAAATTCTCACAATGAGTCAGCGCTTTTGCCGGTTTCCTCAGAAACAGCCTGATGTCAACAATCATCTCCGCATACGGAGATTCCGAACGTTTCACGCCGGTTCGGGAAAACCGCGCATCGGGCCGGGTCGGCCGGCACTGCACTCCGCGCCACGGCTGGGAACGCGCGTGCCGAATCTGAAGCCGGTGGGACGAACAGTTCTCGAGATACGCGGGGCACATACATACATACTCACAGAGATTTCTCGCATTTATAGTAAGATATGGCATTTATTGATGTACAAAACTTAACCAGGGACGTCTTCCGTCCATCCTGGGTAATATTTATCTGTCCCTGTGCCAAACACTGTTGGCACAGGGCTTCTTTTGAGGATAACATCATCAAATAATAAGACATGCTTGAGTTAAATTGAGGAAGCAGACATAGTGGCACACATTATTTACTCCTAATGTCTGTTTCCAGGGTGACTTTGACTTCCCACTCAACTGAGCCAAGCACTGTGGATGGGAATGTAATATACTAGAGGGTCACGGCCCTTCGGGCCGCTCCCATCTAGTTAAAAAAAAAAAAAAAAAAAAAAAAAAAAAGGAAAAAAAAAAATTTTTTTTTAAAAAAATTAAAAAAAAAAAAAAAAAAATCGTTTCCGGTCGGACCTATTTGATCGCCGGACGCACTTCCGGTTTAGAACTCCGTGTGCCACGTGATCAGTCCTAGCCAATTGGAGTGCTGCATTTGGTCGTGTCTGAGTGATCACACACACACAAACTGACAAAAACCGCTGGCTGCAGTTTTAAAATGTAGGTATAGATTACGTACTTCACACGCCTAATCTTATGTTCCACTGTTTTATCCTTGTTTTGGTCTAAAGCTATCTACTGTACAGGGGGCCTTTGACAATGGGGTATTACCTAGATTTGGGTACTCAAAGATTCAATTTGATTTCATATCTGAAATATATTACCCTGAGACCATAATGATTCAACACTAATTGAGCATGGAAACATTGTACTCGTTCCAAGCTGTGAAGGAAACTTCCTTCCATACCTCTGCTGTAATCCCAGAAGCACATGACTCCTATTCGATTCATCCCATTTCAAGCCACATGCGGGTCTTGTTAAACTGGAAACATGCAAGCAACTCCTGAATGCAATTAAAACCTTTAGTCCTCCTTGTTTATGTCCACTCTAAAAGAAGGGAAAAGGGCCAAAAGTCTTATTTCCCAAATGTCTTCATAGTGAGTCAGGCACATATTGCACTTCACTGAATTCAACCTGTCAACAAGCCCATACCTCTGTTCCCCCTTTTAATCCAGGACAGTTATATGGGCTTGCCTAATTAAAAGGATGGCTTCCAAATAACAAGATGCTAATTAATGATACTGGGAGTGAGTAGCCGTTCCGGTTACAACAACAACAAAATAAAAACATTAATTTCCCGGGACATACCGTAAACTCATTCCAAATTATTAGTAGCATGGGACATTTGGCTAATTTGCAGAGTTTGTAATTACCCACAACATGTTATCAAAATGAGCTTGTTTACTGCATGCCACTGCAAGATTGTTAGCATATAAAACAGGGAACTACATTTTAGTTAGTAAAAGGTTGTTAGTGACAACACCGTCATTAGGCAATGTCAAACACATGCTGCAAAGCAAAACAACAACACGCTGATTGTAGGAAACAAAGTGATAGCAATCTTTCCTCACTAATAGGACAAAATAAAACAATTACACCTGTAAACTTGCAATGTGACAATACATTTGAAGTTGATGAAGGAAACGTCAAATGAAAGAAAGAGTTTGTGAAATTATGTATAACATTCCATGGAGTGACAGCAACAGACTCAAGACTGCAGTATAACATTACAAGCTCACATGGGAGCCAATTAATTGGAACACACGCACACGCATGCACGCACGCACGCACGCATGCATGCACGCACACACACACACACGCGCACACACACAGCCTCTCCACAAATTAAGCACAATCAAATCAATAAAGTAAATATAAAAAAGAAAAGGAGGAAGAAGAAAAAGAAGAAAGAAGCTCATTAGCTGATATTATAGTAAACACTTGCTGGCTGGAAGGATCACGCCTGATTTACACTACGCCGCGCGCCGGCCCCGATCACCAAAAATAGACGTTCCACAAACTCACAGTGTGTTGTGAGCTTGTGGATCGGCTATTTTGGGTACGCGACGCGTGTGCAACCGAGCATGAGTGCAGAATGACACCCCTGGGTGTCGGATGGGTATGTCCTTGTCTTGCATCATTCCTTGGTGGCGAGATGGACGGTGGAGGCCAGGCCCTGAGATGTGTCTGGACAGACAGAGCGACTAATCAGACTGGCCATTCATTTGATCTCCGGCTCCTCCCTGCTGGGTACTCTCTCTGCTGGTCTAATGATGAGCATCAGTTAGGTCTCAGATCACTACCCCAGTAGCGCGGTATTTTGTGAGCTGGCGAATCACTCACACGCTGCCTCTGATCTTTTGTAGTCGCTTCCGCTGCTCTCCCCCCCTTTCAGCTAAAACTGAAACCTGCAGTCCAGAGAGACCCGTTCAGCAGCACAGTTTCTCTTGAAAGCGAATTGGTCTTTAGAGTCACCAAAGACAATGGCTTACAATTTGACGAAAGAAGCTCAGAGGGACATTAACAAAACACAAGCAGGCTGCACGTCAAGGCGTTAATGTTCACTTGCTTTTGGCAACCGGGGAAAGAAAACACGGCCTTGATCTCAGCTCAGTGGAAACATGGGAGGGTGGGGTAGGCAGTACAGAGGCCTCGTTATGAGCTGGAGGCCATGGGCATACCGTATGATCTGTGTTTTGAGGGTGTTGGTCATCTGTTGATGGGGCTATGGGATTTCAAGGCCCTGTGATCAAGCGAACACTGGCTAATGAAGCGATAGACAATAGTAATATGACAGCAGGGGAGCAGTAGTCCACAAATAGAAAGAAGCATCCAAAAGACCTCTCTCTCTCCCTCTCTCTCTCTCTCTCTCTCTCTCTCTCTCTCTCTCTCTCTCTCGCACGCACGCACGCACGCACGCACGCACGCACGCACGCACGCACACACACACACACACACCACACACACTCTTCTCATTAGTTTGTGTCCTTGCTTTGCACACTTCACTTAAAGTCACTGCAAGCAATAGCTGTCAAATGAAAGCTCAAAAAGAAAAAGCTATTGTTTCCTTACTAACAGAGGCCTTGGGAAAATGTCTCAGTGTAGTGAAATCACAAGACTGCGAGTGCAAGAACGGTGAACCCACACGAGGCATCTGGGGAAAACAATGTCTGGTGGCTTAAGAAATCAATACTGTTTTTAATATCACACCTACGTTCTACTGTCCATGTGGAAAATATGTAGTTGTATCTGCTAGGCTGAAGGCATGGCACCCTGTCCGTCCGTCCGTCCGTCCGTCCGTCCGTGCGTGCGTGCGTGTGTGTGTCCGTCCGCCTGTAACCAGCTAATCTCCGGCACCGCTGGTTCGATTGAAATTGCTCAAATCAGTCTCATGGTGGCTCTATCTGATGTGTGTTCTTACCTACCCGTATAACTGCACCAATCTGCTTAAAACTTTGCCCGCACACTCCCTAGAGGACAAGGAAAAACCTCTGCCCTGTATTTTTCACATCTCCCTCTTATAGCGCCACCAGGAGGCCAATTCTTGACACTTTAGCAGGAGGCTAAGCCACTTGAAAATACTGAAGGTTATAATACTGCCCGATGCCATGGTACAGTAGTCTCCCAGGGTTAAATAAAGAAATGAAGAGATATCCAAAGTACACCTAAGTTATATAAGGCAACACATATGATGGATTGGACTGGCAACTGTTTTGCTCTACATCACACTGTTTCTTATGGTCCAGTAGGGATTCTTTATATATATATATATATATATATATATATAATTATATATATATATATATATATATCAGGGCTCCAGGGTGCGAGCTATTAACTCAGTGAATGCCACCCTTTATTCAAAATCTACAAAACTGGTGCCAGCCATTTTGCTTAATTTTGCCTTTTTATGGGGGCCAAAATC
The DNA here is from genome assembly GCF_963921795.1 of Nannobrachium achirus. Classification (NCBI taxonomy): domain Eukaryota; kingdom Metazoa; phylum Chordata; class Actinopteri; order Myctophiformes; family Myctophidae; genus Nannobrachium; species Nannobrachium achirus. Next base: position 53,761,812 of record NC_137815.1, on the reverse strand, counting down.
ATATTTTGTACTTAAATTACATATATAAATCTATGCTTCTATCGAAAGCCACACTACCCCTCTTACAAAGGAAAACATGTATATTTATATATATATATCCTATCATTAGATTTGGGCTTCAATAGAACATGTGTAAGATGTCTTGATCATCATCATATGTGTGTGCTGTGATGGGCCCTGTATGCAATCTGGAGTGCAATACCATTTGAAAACCACCAGAGGGTGGTCTCCTACTATCTGATCAACTAACAGAAGAAGGAAGAAGACGTCCATGTTTTTTTTGGTTTGGGCCTGTTGTTTACATTTTGGCCAGGCCTTTTAGCTAGCATGCTAACACACTTCGGAACCCTGGCGATCGCGATCAAGGATAGGTAGAGAAGAATGGATGGCACCGCTGGAATCCTGAGAATTTTCTGCGTTTTTTGAGTACTTATAGTTCGTCAGGGATGCACGGGAAAGTGTATAAACGAACGTTTTAGATAACATTTAAACGGCCGGAACCAATCTTCGGCTATACCGATTTTCCGCCGGACTGTGTTACACTGGTGCTACAGTCAAATCGGCCGTATCGCTCAGGTCACGGAGGCATATGGCCAACTTCTAGAGCGATTATTTTGAAATTACAATTATGAAAAAATGATAAAACTTTTGATTAATTAAAAAGACGTAAAAGACGTTTATGGCACCGAGGTCCAAAGACGTATAAGACGTTTATGGCGTTCAGTGAGTTAAGTCGCATATGCGACTTAATTTCATAAAGTGCGAGTTAAATTTTAACCAGGTCGCGCACGTGCGACTAAAAAAAAAAGAAAGAAAAAAAGACAATCCTCAATCGAGGATCGCCTGACGCCTCTTCTCTCTCTCTCTCTCTCTCTCTCTCTCGCTCCGTCTCTCTCTCTCCCTGACTGCCTGCCTGCTCCGCCCCTCCCCTTCACACACACACACACACACTCACACAATACACACACACTAGCGTCGGTCAGTCCGGTGGTCGAGTCACACACACAGACAGATTCTCTCTCTCTCTCGCTCACCTTGGAATGGATAGATATCACATAATACTAACCTTTCTTTGTATAACCATGCTTTTTCTGTTGTCATCTCGATAATAACCACAGGGCCGTGGGTTGTTTTTTTGCCATTAGATTAGCTATTGATTGATTAGAAATCGCTCGTGGATGTTTCCACCGTTGGTTACATTAACCTACTGTTACGTGCGAAAACAGCTGTGGGTCGTTAAGTTCCTCAGTGCCCAAAATGCGCTTTTCACTTCATAGACAGACAATTAGCTCAAATTAACGGCACCTGTTAACTTTTCTGTCTTTGTTGTAGCGTGTGTTCTGTGTTAGTGTGTGTGTGTGTGTGTGTGTGTGTGTGTGTGTGTGTGTGTGTGTGTGTGTGTGTGTGTGTGTGTGTCCAAGTGAACGTTTTCTGTTGATCAAGCAGCTTACTTCCCAGTTCTCACTCCAAAACCATAAGGACAATTTTATTTTTCCATCCTGCATGAAAGCAGGCCTATTGCATTTAGTCTACGTTGTGCAAGTTTAAAGTCATAGTTCTATATTGCCTTTGTTAGCCTAGATATTCGTAAATCTTTCTTGAATTAATGTCTTTAGTTTGCAAATATTAACTTGAAGCAAAAATACATAAAAACTAGGCTACAGCTTTTTTTTACTGAGACATATTGTTATCAGGGTATTCAACAACATTATATCGACAACAACTGTCATCAGCATAATAAAGCTATGTATTAATACCACACTAATACGCTATACAAAGAAAAAGATGGTGCTACCTAATTTCTGGTGGTGCTACCTAATGAAAATGTAGGTGGCACCAGTGCTACCTGTGAAAAAGTTAGTCTGGAGCCCTGATATATATATATATATATATTCTTTTTTAAGGCAATCCACATTGGTGAATAGGTTAAAAGATCCTGGTAGGGGAAGAAATATGTTTCAATGACGTGACTTTTTCTTGCATCACAGATTTCTGACCTTCATCTGCAGAAAGGAGAATGCTTTGTTTTCTTTCCAGGCTAGGCAGCAGAAGGAAATACATCTTCCACGATTAACACAGTTTTCCCCCAAGAAAATCACTTCTCTCCCTAACAACAGAAGAGTTAAGGTTCGATGAGCAAATCTTAAACCATGCTACCATTGGTTATGACCAATATCAGCATCGAAAAGCGTCCACATACTTTGCCAGTTCCACATAGAAAGGGAAGGAGAGACACTGTTTGACCATTTACAGTAACTGTACCTGTCACTCTGCACTTTTTATACAGATCCATTGCGGACCACAGATGCTGCTGAGCTAACACATGAATAGCACTTGATTTTCCAAAGCACACAAATGTGCCAGTCAAATGCCAGGTTGCCGAGAAGACCCATGGGAGGGTGTGGTTAGACCACAGACATCAGATCGACGGATCCAATCACATGTCTTCCTTATTCAGAAAGCATCCCCACTGGAGATGTCTGCAAAGGACCGCTGGCATCACAGCACTTTATCAACGCATCGCAGCTGCTTCACCATTCGGTTTATCTCTCAGTCACTGTTCTCAACTCAATTTATCAGGGAATTGTCTCCCGCCTTACATTCAGCGCATGTTTCTTACATGGGGGAGGGGGGCTAGCCTCAGAGATATCTTAACAGCTTACAAAAGACGCATAAAGAAGCGTCAGAAGCGACAGATTTATCTAATGCCATGAATTCCAACTGATGTTTATGTATCACTGCGTTCTGTGCCTGTATGAAAAAGGTAATTGAACCAGTAAACAACAAGCCATTTTAAATACTTAATCCACAATGCTGCGTCTGAATCCAAGGTGTCAGCAGTTAATTTTAAAATAAAATGGTGTCTTTATCTGACAAGATTACCAGAGATAACAGATTGATACAGTATATCAATATTAAAAAGACGTTTTATGCGTGCACAGCTAAGCTAATTAAATAGACTATAGTACACCATGCTGCTGCTAAAACACTGTCACTGTCAAATTAACATTTTTTGTTAAAAAAGAAAAGAAAAAAAGGCTGGAGTGGACAATTAAAAAAATACATATATTCTAATGACCAACCAATTAAAAACAACACAAATGCATTTATGATTTGGAAGTTCACTTCCATAAGGCTTTTTGCTGGCGCTGATATTTTTGGTACATTTCATGCAAGTCATCTGGAGCCACGGCCATGAGATTCAACAAACAACAGCAACCTATCCGCGAGTGATTTACCGCCTGAGTGTACATGTCAGCATGGGGACGTCAGGGGGGCATCAAACAAGATTAGTACATGTAACTTTTAATTGAGAACACTCCTGTGATGATACTGTACTCTCACAGATGTCTGGAAGGCTCCTTCCTTAAACCGTCTTCATGCCTGGCGGTGCTTCATATGGTGCTTTCAGTGAGGTAAAACACAATCTGCAAACTGCAGCGCTTCTCAAACGCTTTGGTCTCAGGTCACCCCTGCCTGTAAATAACTTTTTCATCCAAGGCACCCCTGAAATACATAGTTAACGCTACGTAAATATGTAAATCTTCCCCCAAAGACACAGCATGTAAACTGGAGGGAATATTTGCTTCCATTAGGACCGAAATAAAATAAATTCATAATTTTGTAAACCCCAGCATTCCTATTCTGGGGGGGGAACATTCACCAAAAACAGCATAGCCTATCTACAAACTCACAATGCGTTGTGAGCTTGCAGATCTGCTATTTTGGTGAAGAGACTTGGTGTAGGCTACTGTACTAAGAGTTGAGGCATTACATTTTGTATAACACGGTTCTATTTTGGCGTTGTAGATCATGTAGATCTGCTATTTTCACATGTTCTGCCTCTAATATTTGACAATTTGGCCAATGTTTAATTTGTCATTTTTTATTAAAAAAATCCTAATATTGTCACTTTAGAAATGTGCATATACCTTATACCCTCTATACACTTAAACTTTATGTTTGTTTGTTTGTTTACTGTTGAGAGAGAAAACAATGTTGCACATTATATTAATCATCTGGGGACCCCCAAAAAATAATTTGGGGACCCCCCTGGGGGTCCCGACCCACAGGTTGAGAACCACTGTTATAAAGGAGCTGGGTATCTTGCAGACACCTTGTCAGAATATTACACTGTATGAAATTACAAACAACAACAATGAAAGAAAAACATCTACCGTACATGAAAGTGCTTTAACATCACATTTGAAGACACCCAAAATGTGGTGCCGTATTCTGGCATTGCTTTAAAAAGACCAATTATATTAATTAACATTTTCTAAAACAAAATGCTAAAAAAAAGCTAAACATACTGTTTGTAAATCAGGGAAATGGAGTATTTAATTGTGCATGATGCCACTTGGCTCTGGATGTCTCAGTCATTAGCATAGTGAGGAAAAAGGGTTTACCCAGACCATATATAATCCTGGCTGAGATGTAAGGGCCTGCAAATGCATCCCAGAATTGCAGCTTTCTCCATAATTATGACGAAGGCCATAGATGAAAGGGAGCTTTTGGACTTTTAGCAAATTCCAAAGGGCTGTACCTCTGAAATGTAAAGAAAGCATTTGAGATGAAAGTGTTTGGTTGCTAGTGCTACTGTCACAGACAGACAGGCACACTGCACATAAAATGAAGATAATAAAACAGTCGCTGTTGTGTTTTATTTTTGCCAGTAATACTTCATGGGGGCACTTAGAGGTAACATCACTCCTACTCCCTACATTCTGAATTCCTCTTATGCTAGCTGTTTTCCCACAAGTACTAAAGATAAAACAATTAAAATAAAAACATTGAAGCTGCATTCTATAATGCATTGTCCAAATGTGTCTCCCTCTCCCGAAAGAGATAGTTAATAGCAACAATATTCAAACTAGAAAGGTGCAATTCTGGGAAATTGCAAGTGTGGTTGCACTGAGGAATCCGCAGGGAAATGAATTCCGTCTTCATGTATTTGTTCTTCATGCGGGAAGCCATTTGCACACTTGTAATTCATGGGTTTATACTAGAACATTCTCTTCTTGATTAATTCTGTCTTGCCATCAGTAGCGGCTGGTGAATTTTTGTCCAGGGAGAGTGCTAGCCACGCTATAAAAAATATATATATATATATATATATATATATATACACTCAAGCAAACATGCACAAAGCCTAAGCCCTAAGGTATCATCACTGTATAACGCCCAATACATTTTTTAAACTGTGTGTAATTCTATTCAGAAATCACAGAGTTGTGTTGCTTTTCATGGCTCAATAGTTTGGTTTATACTTCGACGTACGACGGTATCACACTTCAAACATCGCCGATCTGCAAGCCCAGTTGTGTGCTTGTAAATCGCCGATACCGTAGTTCGTCGAAGCAAAACTCAGTATAGACATACGGTACCAGGCATAGAAGGAAGGGAAGCTCACCCGTTGGAATGGCACCTTTTAACCTAGTTAAATGACAGATCGTGAACCTACAGTACATTAACAAGTGAGAAGGGAGATCATTCTCACACAGACAGACAACCAGACAGTTACTTACTGTTGTGTCACAGACTCACAATTGTGAAAAACGCCACGACCAAAGATAAAATCGAAAGCTGCCTGGATTATAAAGAAACTGGGGGTGTCGCTTGAAGCGCCACTTGAAGGTTGGTCACCCAGCGATATTGGAGCTGTTGAGGTACTGATACATATGGACAGAAATGGACAGACATACACACGCGGTCAGTTGTTGGAGCAGCTGACACCGCTCAAAAATGGCAGCACATCTTGGTGTATAATCCAGTCTGCTTCCACTTTATTGACAAGGCCGTGTGTGTGTCCTAACTGACACCAGAGTTCACATTTCTCAATGGAATAATGGATATGGAGACCACCGCCACGGCGCCACCCACTGCAGATTGGTTGAAATGCATTTGTATTAATTCAAATAAGTCCCAGATTGTAGCTTTAATAGCATGATCTATTTAGTGTTTGCCTCAGTGGTTTTGTCTGTGCATGGTCTACTCTGGAGTCTGACCGTTTCATTGACATACAGTTTTAGAACGCATCAATTGGCAATATTTGGTTCCATTTATCCCCCCAAAAGGAACAGAAAGCAAAGCTCAGAGGATGTACTGGCATTTAAAGGCACTACATTTCACAGATGATTGGATCTGTGAATTAACAAGCTCTAAAACACAAATGCCAATCTTTCTGTTTTATGCCAGGGAAAGGCTAGATATCGATTGTGCTGTGGTGTTGCATGAAATGCACGTTAAATTCTGCACTGGTTTCTACATACCTAAGTAATTTACACTTTACTGTATTTTGACAAAGGTAATAATCTGTGAAATCATGTAATATAACTGAAATTAGAATGTTTGTGCATGGTAGGCAAATACAGATGAAACCAGGGCCATCTATAAACCAACAATATCCTGGAAGCTTCTGGCTCTTTTCTTATACTAATTCTATATCTGGGAGGTTCTCTCAGGATTGACATTTACAATCCATGAAGCATCACTGTATGAATGAGCCACAGTGTGCTCAACTAGAAACTTTCTTGACGCTAAACAAGCTTTCATCTTAACTAGGACACCACATTGTTCTCTCACATCTCAAAGGAACATGTGCTTTAACTAAAGGCTGGGTATTTGGTCCTCTTTCATTACATTTTGTTAATGTTCAGTTGATGATACTGACATTTTTTGCATATTCTTCAGATAGACAGTAGAGCACCTTAACACTTGGGGAGCCAAACTCGTTCAGGGACGAGTTAAGGCCACTAGGTGTCCCCCTGCCACAGGAAGTTATCTCGTTCACAGACGAGGCAACAAACAGTTAACTTTTTGAGCCTGCAGCTGCCCTTTGAATGACCTGAGTCATTACGTCACCCAGTCAGTGCAGGCAGCCCCTCTAGGGAAGACATCACGGAAGGACTTAACATTGCTTTAGATTCTACTTTGAAACATAAGAACGGCTTTATCTAAGAATGAAGTGAAAACAGCCCCATGGAAGCAGAGAGCTGATTGTTTTCACAGCGACACTTTACCGCGATTTTACCGCGATTTTTGGATTTTAGTTTCGCGAGCGTTTGTAAACAAATGGATTATCCTCCTCAATCTTCTCTGGACACGCACGTGCACACGCACGAAGCTTGCGAGGCACGTCAAAACAAAGCGTAAGTCAATGGTGGCAGCAGCAACAGCTATAAATGTTATAAACCTTAGCAGCCCATGTGTTAATGGAAAAAAGTAGACCTACACTTCTCCGCCACCAGAAAGAGACATTTCCTTCAGTTTACCAGCCACATCCCAGGAACGTATGGAAGCCAGTGTGTGTTTATAAAGTCACGTCATTCTTTTTGCCAAAAAATAGGGAAACAATACTTATGTGTTAGATCAGTCTCATGTTAAGAACCATATTCGATCCATAGGCCTACACATGTTTATTTTCATCCAGATTTAGCTGCTTTGTGGGTCAACATCACATCAAAAACGCTAGCATAGCAACCGGCTAAACTAACAGCCGAGTATGTGCCTGGAGAATAGAGGCGCTTGTCGCCTTTACAAGCCCCGCCCAGAGACATTCAGTCACTGTCCTATGCATGCCGGCGGTGCTTAGAAACACCCTCATGGCAGGATTTGAGAGAAAATCAAACGCTCGCTTCTCAAGTTCAGCCTCACGGCACAGTGGAAAGAAAAAACGCACCAGGCTTTGATATAAACTGATTCAAGGTGTGGGTTATAGCCTCATATACCACGGCAACCAGCCAATCAGAATCAAGGAATTGAACTAGCCGTTTTAGAACGAGCAGTCAGCAGCACAAACCTGGTGGGTCCTGTGACAAGGAAGAACTGATGAATTAGTCATGCAACTTGGCCTAAAGGGAATGTGTCCCAAAAATGGAGATAACTTCTGAACAAATAAACATAACTCTACCAAAAGTTGATCATGGACCCAGATACGTATTAAAGGGAGAGTTCAACCCTAAAAATGACTTTTTTCCCCTATCGATTACTGCCCTATGGAAACTTAAATTCATGGATATTCTTTTGTTTTTGTCACCTTACTAAGCCAATAATTTGTGTCTTCATAGGGAACAAAGCAGGCTCTTTGTGTCTCCATAGGGAACCACTGCTGGTCATCAAATTATTGGCTTATATGACCTTTCGTTGGAGAGGTCCGACTTTCCGACGTGCAGCTTTCCAAACTCTAATTCGGGGTAATGCTTTTCAGAAGATGCAAGTGACGTAATTTTGTAGTTGAACCGGACCTTTCCGACGAAATGTTCGGTGGTCGGAGACAGTATGAACAGGCCTTTAAGTTAAGGCATAAGAGCTGGTACTTAAGACAATCAAAATAGAGCCCTAGATGTTCAGGGGAAAAAAGGATAGGATCAAGTATAACCACCCATTCACAATATCATTACAATCCATGGCTTCACACAATAATTCTGGAGGTTGGTAAGCCTTTTTTAGTACACTTTGTGGTTGATTGATCAAAGTCTGGAAACCAGACGAGTCTGGCACAGCTAAAATAAATAGCCCTTGACAGATTGGTCTGGCACTCCTTGATTCTTTCTTTCTTTCAACTTTATTTATTCAGGAAGGTCAATTGAGAGCCATCTCTCTTTTCCAATGACCCCTGTTTACAGGGCATAGCATACAATTTAAACAATTACGAGATAATAGACATATCAGAATGTACAGTTAGATCTCAGAGTATTCCTCACAAATATTTTAAAGCGATCAGGGGACATCAAGTTCTCTGCGGTTTCAAAACTGATTGTAGACAGTTCCACATGTGAGGGATATAGAAACGAAAGGCCATCTTATACAGTTCGGAACTAACAGTGGGAATCTTTAAAAAAAAAGGTTAATGTTTGAATGACATTTCGCTCACCCCAGTTGTGGGTGACCAATCAGAGCCCACTATTCAAAGTGGGAAATGTTTTGCAAACCCACGACACACTGTCAGGCTACACTGAGCCTAGGTGCCTGGAGGGCGGCGCCAGCGGCCCAGGTCAGGAAAAAGACAGTGTTTAATTTGAAAATCAGAATGCACTGGGACACCGGTGCTATCATGTTGGGATGATTCTGCAGGCTTCAAAGATACAGTAAAAACCAATGTGTGCTGCAGACATGCTTGTGTACTGACTGTGCTTAACCTCTAACATGCAGACATGCCATGGGGCAGACTATTACTTCAAAGTATGGGCTACTGCACTCAAATGTCACAACATCTAGCGAGGGACTAAGGAGGCATTTTGTTAGTGCAGTGGTTCTCAACCTTTTCTGGCCACGACCCCCAAAATAATCATATTTGAACTCAGGACCCCCACCCTGACGAGCACTAAGAGTTGAGGAATTACATTTTGTATAAGTTCTACTGTGAAAATAGCAGATCTACATGCTCACAACGCCTCGCAATGCGAGGCGTTGTGAGCATGTAAGATCGGCTATTTTCACAATTTCTGCCTCTAGAGGTATTAAAAACTTCTTACATTGACAATGTTGCACATTAAGGTAATCATCTGGGGACCCCCCAAAATAATTGAGAACCACTGACTTAAAGAACTACCTGGCACACCAATGAATTCACAGATTAAACTGTTCATTGAGATGCACCTAGCTGCTTAGGGTGTCATATATTATTGGTTGGTTATTTTAAAACAGAACAAAGTTAATAGACTTAAGAGCATTTGTCGACCATGGTTGATCAATAGAATCTGTCCCCTTACATTTCGAGCTGCATTCAAGAACAGCCAAATGAGAGTAGGAACCTACTGTATCTGTCTATAATATGCTGAAATGGGGCGAGGCTGCTGGAATGAAGTATGTAATGATTTTTGGAGGTTGATTTGGAAAGAGAGAAGTTGTAACAGTCGAGTCAATTTGTTTTCCAAAGTTTAAAGAATATAATTATTGTCTTTGCCAAAGGATTGTCTGTGATATATTGGATCTTAATTTAAAGCCGCTGGATCCCTTTGCAGCACGATTTGGCACAAAATAAAGTCCTGATTAAACATTAAAGGGATACTTTTCAACTTTTGGTCATTTTATCGTCTAAACAGGCTTTTATGAACACCCTGAACAGTTTTTAATTTGCTTGATCCATTATTTAGATATTTGATGTAAATGTTATCAGGCCCTCCAGGCCCAGGGCCTCTCCACATACACACCCATTGTAACTTCAAACTCCATTTAAACCAGATTCATTAAAAACACCCATTAGTTTTTCTGGTGACTCATACTATCCTCCTAATACGTGAGCAGGCCGTGTTTTTTTGATAACTTTTTTTCATTTATTTTTAATAATTCCTTTTTGTATTACATTTTTTTCCATTTTACCAAAGAATTACCAGTAAGACTCCCTAATCGGGAGATAAGCGACCGTAGGTGGCTTATCTCCACAAATAGGGCAAAAATGTGTTTTTCAAAAATCTTCCTGATCCATGTTGATGACATGAGTGTAGACATGCTGTGTAGTGATATTCGTGATTTTAGGGCAAAAACTGTAGGAGCAGTGTCCAAAAATGTGTTTTAAAAATTGGCCTGAAGGTGGCGCTAGAATAGGGCCATGTGAGAAATGAGGGGTGGGGTCTCCGCGTTGCCTTGGCGGACGAATAGGTACCGGCCCCGGCTCTCCCGGACGCTCCTAGCCCGAGTTACGGCATTTTATGTGCGCTGCAGTGGCAGGGGGTCCTCCACTGGGGGCGCCACCACTTTTGCATCCGTTCTGGAGCACCAGGAGTCGGTGGTCCCCGGGAATTCCCCGTGAGCAGCCCCGTTGGGGTGGTCATTTGGTCATTTTTGCACATTTGGTCATTTTTTACATCTGGGGGTCCCCCAGGGACCTGGGAGTCCCTGGGGCTCCGGGGGTCCTTGGAGGTTGTAGTTTGGCAGGCAAGGAGTGTGTGTGTAAAATCTGGCATGGATCGGGTCAACGGGTGCGGAGATATAAGCAGGGAAAAAGTGTGACGTGTGACGTGTGAGCACATTTGGTCATTTTTTACATCTGGGGGTCCCCCAGGGACCTGGGGGTCCCTGGGGCTCCGGGGGTCCTTGGAGGTTGTAGTTTGGCAGTCAAGGAGTGTGTGTGCAAAATTTGGCATGGATGGGGGCAACGGTTGTGGTGATATGAGCAGGGCAAAAGTGTGACGGACAGACGGACGGACGGACTGACTGACCCACAGACAGCCGGTGGAGGTTTTGGTAGTAAATGCGACCTACGGTCGCAATTAAAAATAAATGAGAAAGGTTATCGAAAAAACACGGCGTGCTCACGTATTAGGAGGGTAGTATGAATCACCAGAAAAAAATAATGGTTATTTTTAATGAATTTATCATGGGTTCAAATGGAGTTTCAAGTTACAATGGTTGTGTATGGGGAGGGCCCCCAGAGGAGGAGGGCCAGGTAACAATTTACATCAAATATCTAAATATTGAATTAAGCAAATTAAAAACTGTTCAGGGTGTTCATAAAAGCTTGATTAGACAATAAAATGACCAAAAGTTGTTTTGAAAGTGAAATATCCCTTTAAAGTCATGACAAAAAAAAAAAAAAAAAAAAAAATGTTATATAAAATGGCATTCATCCATCACTATACAACATGGAAGCAAACATGTTTTACAACATTACCACCCCAGAGAAAACAGAGGTGCACTTTTTAATTATGCAAAACTCCTGCTGATAGCCCTAGTTGGTGTTGGCTGAAAGCCCAAAATCGATTAATTTGGATCTTTGTCAAATTAAAATTATTTGATTAGTTCAACCCCTGAGTGTGATATGATCAGATCTTGCGCTATGAACAACAGCCTCATAAAAGTCTCAACTAATCAATACGCCTAATTCAGCACGTCGCCCCTGCTTATGTTGTACAGCAGTATAATCTACCAGCAATCATCAGATACTCTGCACTCTGGAGGGGATAAATCAAGCCTTTTGAGAGAAGGTGTGAATTTTAAATGATCTGCCCAGTGGATCGGCCGAGTAGATGTGTCATGTGCTTCACTTGTGTATCCTGTGGGACCCAATGCTTTTTAGATGAGCAAGTTCTTAACGGCCACTTCATGCTAAACCTGTACACAAATGTGAAACGTTGAAAATTCACTTGCTGATAGAGGTCTGCATTCTGCAAGCCTGTCCCGGCCAGACCTTGCCTAGCGTTGCCAGCCTCTATCACACACTTCGTTCTGGGATTTCAGGAAGAGTTTTCATTTCTGGGGTTTGCTCCAAACCACGTGCCCCAAGCCTACAGAAACCACGTGCCCCAAGCAGAGCATGTGAGCGGAGCGGAGCGGGCCGTTTTTGACGTGAGCGTGAGCGAGCGACTTTTCAAATGGGTCTGAGCGGCTTTGGAGCAAGGATTTTCCTCCGCTCCGTTCCTCCGCTCCGCTCCAAGCCGACCCTATTGGGGCCGCGCGCCGCATGTTTCCAACAAAACAGTGCCGCACTAGTGGCTGCATGTGCAGACAGTGCAGCCATGTCGGACCGCGGAGAGGAGAACAGACAGAGAATTCCCTTTATCACGATTTCACTCAATTAGTCAAATGTATTTATATCATCTACACACGTAGGCTATGTTTATAATAAATAGCCTACCTTGTGTCAGTTAAGTTATATATCACCAGCCAGTCAATGGATACGATTTGAATCAAGTGAAACTGATTTGTCTGAATGAAAAACACACGCCACAAGTCGCCTCCCTCTCTCGGTTGTGGTGATTAATCAATAACCAACTGGATTTAATATTGCCCGTCTTATTAAAAAATACAATGCCTTAGATTAGATGGCGTCTTTTGTAACAGTGAAGGCAGCTCTCCATTAAGCCGAGGCATTTGTGTTGGGAACACTTGTTGTGGCAAAGCAAAGGAGAAAGTGTTTCGCATATGGTAGCAAAATACTTTTTTTTATTTTGGCTGCTGGCTCTGATTGACGACCCTGAGCGGAGCGTGGAGCGAGCACGGAGCGAGAAATGCGAAAATCAAGGTGAGCGGCGGAGCGGCGGGGAGTGGAGCGGCCCGGTGGCCGACCAGAGCGACGAGCGAACGGGACAAGAGCCCGCTGGAGCGCGGAGCGGCTCTCGTTCCCGCTCCGCTCACATGCTCTGGCCCCAAGCCTACAGAAACCACGTGCCCCAAGCATGCAACCCTGATTGGCCAACCCTTGAAGCTGTTTGAGGAAATAGAATCTCTATGGATCGTACTACAACACCACTACCGACCAGGGGGTGTTGTTGTGTTCGGTCTGGTTTATTAACCAGGCAAGGCCAGACCCATTGATTAGGGCCAGGCCCTTAATAGGTGGGGCACGGGTCAGGCTCGGGTTCATTGACCCTGAGTTACGTTGTTAACTTAATAACTCGTCAACCATTCACCTGTGATTTGAACCTCTCTCCTTTCATTTCCTTTCATTGACAATGAGAGGTGTTCAATGATTTTACATTAGTAATGTCACGTTAATTACGGTAGGTATAGTCTCTGAACGTCTGTGTTTATGTCATCCAATGGGAAAACCCTTCAAAAAACACAGGGTGACGTCACCATCAACAAGTGCGACCTGATATAAATAACAAGGGGCAAGTTGGCACCTCAACAGAGTGCAGTCTAGTTTACATTACATTGATGGGCAAGAGGCCATTAGCTCCACATAAGAAGGAGTGTCAATGACTGGAGTCTGCTACTCATACCTGTGGGTTTGAGTGGGGGTACTTTTGTATAATGGAAATGGTAGGTATTTTTACGTGGTTTGTGTGGTGTCCCGTGGTGCTAAAGCTGAAGTCGAAGTGGGCATATTGGTCGGATCGCGGTTCTCACCTCCCTCTCTCTCTCTCTCTCTCTCTCTCTCTCTCTCTCTCTCAAATGAAAATGCCATAATCATGTTGAAAAGACAGGCAAAATGCAATGCTTGTATACCACTTATCTTTTTTTCCTCTCCATTTCACACCTTCTTTAGTTCCTAATGTGAGTCATTTTCACTTAACATCCGTACTTGCCATGCAATGGTGAAAGCTGAATGACTAAGTGTGTGTAGAGAAAGGACTGGATTCTGTTATGGTGAGATGGTATAAAAAATGATGACCGTCTGACCCATTTGGGATCACTATAATGGTTTCACAAGGCAGACATACTCCATCACAAGATGCCTAAAGGAGAAACGAAGATCAGAGACAGTGAGGAGAGAAAGGAGGGAAAAGGAAACATTTTGACAGCTATATACGAACGATTCTGATGGAGGATAATTCAAATTCAAAGCCCTAAATATTTCAAATCTCCTTCCGAAGTTAAGCACAAAGCACCTCTACCCCATCGTAATTATGTTTGAGCCAGGTATTCATTTTTTATTAGGAGTTACGCAGCGAAGTCTGGCAAGAAACAGAGAGTAATAAAGTTAAGAAAATGTCATGAGCTGGGTTCAAACAATACGGGAGGGGAAACCTTTATTAATCCCGCAGCTGCATTTCTTTTTTTTTTTTTTTTTTTTTACTTTATAATTTTTATCCCACAATTTTGTAACCCATTTTTTCACCCAGTGCCAATTGCCTATGTAATCCTGGGCTCTGCTCTCCCTCTGCCAACCTGGGGAGGCAACGGACTGACCTCATGCTTCCTTCTATGCATGAGGAGTCCAAGTTGCTTCTTTTCACCTGACAGTGGAGATTTCCCTGGTTTGGAAGTAGCGCGTGGAAGGAACACGTTATTCCAACCAGTTCCTTTCCCCTCCATCAGGCGCCCCGGCTGGCCAGGGGGAGGCATTATTGAGACCAGGATTACGTGCATGTTTTTGTGAGGGTATCAACCCTCACCGCAGCTGCATTTCAATTTCAGCTATACCCAGGGCCCACAAGTTCAAAAATGTTAATCCCTATGTGATCGGATAAGATTTTGAAATCCTATCCACGAGTTTCCAACGCCCCATAGTGCATTGCGCAGACGTCTGCACCGAGCTTCCGAAGCCGATTTACAAGCTCACAACAGGTTGCATCTGCGACGCGACGTGAGCTTGTATGTCTGCTGTTAAACCCGGAAGTTTGGTCCCGATAGTCTCCAGTAAACTCCAGCGGAAACTTGTGGATATTTTGTGATCCAGGAATAGACAATACAGCCAAATTGTGTCCCTGTATTTCAAAGAAATTCAGTATAGGATCACCTTGATCCAGATTGACTTTTCAAGATTAACAGATGCTGATTTGCAGTGGTTCAAACCTTCCTATCTCCACATAGTGGATATGAGAACAACATACCTACTGTAGACTGACAATATTTGGAGCCTTCCTTAACCACTTTCTTCATACATTGTTGTTGTCATGCTTCACATGACATCACAATAATACTAGTAAGACGCCTCAGGGCGTCTTACGAGGTCGAGCCAATTTTTTGCCATCTTGCCAGTGATGTATATCGGACCAGTTACCCATATATGGAGACCCCTGGTACCCATATATGGAGATCCATGTACAGTACTATATGGAGATATGCTGTGAGAGCCCAAACTTGCTCAGTTATTCGTTATGTGAAAGTCTTATATGATGTCTATGACATCTGACATCATGCCCTTTTATGCCCATACATGGAGATCCCTGTCTGTAGAACCAGCCACACAGATATGGGCTGCCTTGGCCATATATGGATTCTGTTAGTGTGGTATGTGGCCGATGTGGCCTCCATATGGGAATTCCCATATGAAGTCCTGTTAGATATGGGATTAATATTGATGACATCAGGGAACTCCATATGGGCATAAAAGGGATTCTGTTAGTGTGCCATCACAGTGAAGCCAGAGCGCCAGAGCCCATTCTGTTAAGAATGGTTCCCCTGACATCACAGCAAACCCATATTGATTGATTGAAGACTTTATTCGAAGTTTGCATGGAAAAAGGTACAGTTTCATGACGGTACAGTTCACTGGTACAAGGTCAACTAAAAGGAGATGCTAGGAAGGCACTTGGCTTAATTACACAGGAAACCATTGAAGTATCTCATATAACACTGAATGACAGACGGATAGAACACAGTACTATGCAGTAGATATAGTGGGGAAAAAAAGGAAATAAAAATAAAATAAACAGTGCATGTGTCAGGGGAACCACAGTGTCAGCCTACAGAGAAACGTGGATACGTGGACAAGATGTGCTGGTTTTCATGGTTAACTGCGACCTTCGGTCCCAATGGTAAAACGGAATTCAGTTCCAAGTGGATTCCTCGCGACTTGCGTCCCCAAGATTTTATCCAGATTACAGCTTGGATTGGATTTCCTGATGTGATCGGATATCAGATCCCAATCCTGATTTTAGCGTTTGAACTACCCAAAATCCAGGGATTAAAGGTTTTGAACTCGTGGGCCTAGCTGATGGCTGCTCAGATGGACACGATGAGCGCCTGGGGGATGTTGGGACTGATAGGGTTTTCCGCACTGCCAGCGAGCGAGCAATCTGACAATATTGTGCAAAAAATGTTCTAGATATGGTCCGTCGGCCATGGGATTGCAACATTATCTGAGCCAATCAAACTAACTATTAAATGAAATAATAATAGCGGACATGTGGAAAGTAATGAAGCTATACTTGTTCACATTTGTGCAATTTGTGAACTGTCAGAGTAACAGATTGAAACTTTTACACAGAGGGTTTTTCATGTGTATATCTGAACATTTTACTCCAACTCTTTATGAATTTATTTCAAACACTGCTGAAGTGTATTTAGCTTGGGAGAACTTTCATGTTTACTCAACGTAGGTCGTCAGGAGCAACTTTAATTACAAGGCATTGTCAAACACAGGTTGAACTTGGAACCCATCTCTGAAAACACTTCTACCCACTCAGCAGAAGCAAAAACAAAAGGACATTTCCTTCTGTCCAAAAGAAGAATGTGCTCTTTCAAAAGGTCTCCAACCCCCCCTTTTTAACTTATTTTACCTCAAACTAGAACCACAATAGGGTGACATTATCCCTTATTTGTATGACACTGTTATGCTACCATTTTTTCAGAGTCTTGAGATATTATGATCTAAAAACATCTAAAATAAACTCAACAGATACTTTATGGGTAGAAAAAGCCAAGGACGGTTGTGAGGGTGTTATAGGGCAACTAAAAAAGGGGAGAGCGAATCTTAATTGCATAGATACAATCTCAACATCCACAGAGGCTGACTGCCATTGAGAACTAACTGTCATGGCTGGTAGTATGACTCATACCAAGCCAGAGAATGATGTCCAGGATGAATATCCTTTAACCCCCATAGGGAGTGTGCTGTCCTACTCCTCTGATATGTCTCTGAGAGTCTTGGACCTGGAGGTCAGCATCTCATTTTACACGGACAAAAATCTATTATAAAACCTATCTCTCACCACATACATTAAACCCACTGGGGGGAAGAGGAGGTTTTCTCTAATTGTTTTTCCTCGGCTGCTGGTCTGACCCGGTTGCAAGTGAGCCCAGTCCATTCGGTGGGTCTTACTGTCGAGAGGGGCATCCAGAGCCATTATTCATCCAATGCGCTTCTAGCGGAGAGGTGTGGGATTAGCCAAGGTGTCATTTGAAGGTTTTTCCTCTTTTCTTCCTCACAGCGTGACTGGAGATAAATCTAATACACACTTGTTTCTTGCCCTCTGTGACAAAGCACTGTGCTTCACCCGTCGTCTGCATAGTGTTACTCATAGTCACTCATAGTGTTATGCAATCTGTAACATTAGAAATGTGAATTGTCAAAAAATAGCAGAAATAGAAGAGCTACAAGCCCACAACGCATCACATCGGGATCGGTTGTAAGCTTGTACATCTGCTATTTTTGTTGCACAATAACATAATACAAAGAAATATGAAATAAGGTTTAAGTGATTAAAAGGATAATCGCATGTTTTGTCGCCAATTTTACTGTGTTGTTTGGGGGCTTTTTGTGCAGTGGTATGTCTCCACGCGAATGACTATTTTGGTCTCAAGAGACCGGAAGCCCTCCCCCCCAACGTCACACTGAACTCAACCAAATCCTTTATTAGCACCCCCTACTGCTTGGCTGACTGTATTAATTCCATACCAGTTCATATTACATGTAGACTGTTTGATCCTCATTTTCTATCATCAAGTTGCATAAATCACACTAACTTGGCTGCTATTCAACTACTACCACCAACACCACATTCACCCTTGTCCCCTCATACACCCACTAGATTTGGGCTACTAAATCCAAGATCCCTCAGCAATAAATCTTTTACTGTTCACGATTTTATTTTGGAAAATAAATTAGATTTCTTTCTGATAACAGAGTCTTGGCAAACAGACTCTGTACATCTGATTCAGGCCACCCCCCCAAATTACTCATTTTTCCATGAACCTAGACGGTCTAGTCGTGGTGGTGGAATTGCAGCCATACGGTCTCCTCCAAATGTTCCCCTGTAAACTCACTTGGTACTTTCACCTCCTTTGAAATGCTCAGTTTTATCATACATGGTAAGGTTCCTGTTCTCTGTATTGTTATTTATAGGCCCCCAAAGTATAACTCCCGGTTCTTAGAAGAATTCTCTGAGCTGCTGTCCTTGATAACCCCCAAATATGATAAATTATTAATTATTGGTTATCTGAATATTATCCATGTATGCTGTCCATCCCATCCAATGGTTAAGGATTTTATCAACCTGACTGAATCTTTCAACTTCATACAATCCATAAACTAACCCACACATGACAAGGGACACACCCTTGATCTTGTTTTTTCCCTAGGATTATCTCCGTCTATCCTAAGCATCACAAAATTTGCTCCATCAGATCATAAAGCCATCATCTTTGAAATCCCGATGCCCCCCTCCAGCTCCACCGCTCATCTCCCAGCTCGCCTGGCACGCGTCATTGACGCTACAACAGCTGCCAAATTCACCGAATTTTATTTCAGTCCTCCTCAACCAACAACAGCCATAACCCAAGATCACTATTTAAAGTAATAGATTCACTTACAAACCCCGCCCCCAGCCATAATACTCAACTATCCCAGGAAAAATGTGAGGATTTCCTCACTTATTTTGTAGACAAGATCGACAAAATTAGAACCCAAATAACCCCCGGCCATAACACTTCCGCCATCACTCCAACTATCTCAGTATATTTGAATAACTTCCAACCTGTTACGTCTCACACTTTAGGAAATATCATTCTTTCCATGAAATCCTCCACTTCACAACTTGACCCCATACCAACCAAACTACTAAAGGAAGTGCTCACCACAGTTTCACCCCACATTCTTGCCATTATAAATGCCTCCCTATCCACTGCTATTTTTCCCGCGTCCTTCAAACATGCCATAGTACAACCTCTTTTAATGACAACCTTCATGAACAACAATAATTTATTTGAACAATTTCAGTCAGGTTTCAGAGCCCATCACAGCACAGAAACAGCCCTCATAAAGGTCACCAATGACCTACTTCTGACAACTGATACTGGTGATTGTGCAGTACTGGTTCTGCTAGATCTGAGTGCTGCCTTCGATACTGTAGTAGATCATTCCATCTTACTCAACCGCCTGCAGACCTGGGTCGGTTTGCAGGGAACAGCCCTGGAACTTCTGCGATCCTATTTGGCAAATAGGACTTTTGCTGTCACGTCCGGGGATGTTTCCTCCTCCATAACCCCACTTACATGCGGTGTCCCCCAGGGCTCCATACTTGGTCCCCTACTGTTCTCAGTTTACATGCTCTCACTAGGTACCATTATTCACAACCATAACCTCGCTTTTCACTGTTACGCAGATGACACCCAAATATATCTCCCAATAAAGTCCCCTACCCCTGACAGTTTAGCTGGCCTAAAGGCTTGCCTGTTAGACATCAACAGCTGGATGTCCCAAAATTTTCTCCAGCTAAATGCTAATAAAACGGAAATCGTCCTTTTTGGCCCTCAAAACGACACCAATATTTTAATAAACAGCCTTGAGGGCTTGGCCATGAATGTCACCCCAGTAGCCAAAAACCTTGGGGTTTACATTGATGCTGGCCTCAGCTTTGACGTCCAAATAAAGAAGGTTGTGCAAGCTTGCTTTTTCCAGTTACGTAATATAGCCAAAATTAAGTAATTTTTAACAGTTCCCGACTTAGAAAAGGTTATCCACGCATTCATTACATCACGTTTAGACTACTGCAATGCACTGTACACAGGCCTAACCCATAAATCAATTTCCCGTCTACAATTGGTTCAGAACGCTGCCGCCAGGCTCCTGTCAAACACCAGGAGACGGGACCACATCACCCCGGTACTGGCCACACTCCATTGGCTTCCTGTTGCTTTTAGGATTGATTTTAAAATTATTTTAATAACTTTTAAGGCACGAAAGGGTCTTGCACCCCAATATATCAATGATCTCCTGCCCCCCTACGACCCTCCTCGCACCCTTAGGTCCTCAGATGGGGCTCTCTTAAAAGTTTCAGAGAGATTCCACCTCGTAAACAAGGGCGAACGGGCTTTCTCAGTTCGTGCCCCAAAAATTTGGAACGCCCTTCCCAAGAACATCCGACTAGCGGATACTATTGCATCATTCAAATCAAAACTAAAAACATACCTGTTCATAAAAGCCTTCCCCCTCCTGTCCCGGTAAACTTGTACATTTTGTCTGTTGAACTTTGTATACTTTTTATCTGTTAGATTTGTTATTGTTTTTATGTTTTTTAATTATGATCATTTTATCCCTAGGCATTGTAACTATTGTTTCTCCATGTTGCATCATTTTAAATGTGTTTTAGTTTCCCTTGCTTTTTTAAATTTGTAGATGTACTGTGCAGCACTTTGTGACTTTGTCTAGAAAGGTGCTATATAAATAAAGTTATTATTATTATTATTATTAAATGTCATAGATAATTATATTAGCATAAATTGCAATTTGTAACTGCTATTTGCATAATTGCTCATTGTATTCTTACGTACAGTACACTAAGCTGAAATATGATGAATTATTATTATTATTTGCATGGATGTTGATTGAGTCTGCTGGTGGAGTGGCTTTCTGGAGAAGCCAAGAGGCTAAGAAGTCTCAAAACTTTATTCAAATGTTTACCTGTGTAGGTGGTTAGTCCTAAAGTAGCCTATGTCAGCACCTTAGCATTATGGTTTTGTTCTGTTCTGTTTTGATTTGTCTTTTCTTTGCCAAGTCACTTAATCTGCGTGAACTGCAGTCTAAAAATGAAACCACCTATTTGGCATAATTTCCTTTAAAAGAGCATCTTTTCCTTAAACTGGCCACAACCATTAGCACCTTTTGCAAACTTAGAATTGGTTAAATTTACTGAGATGTCAAACTTAACGAAGCATTGAGGAGTAATAATAAAATAAAAAGCAGGTTTTTGAAAATGCAATGCAAGCTTTGAACTACAGTATTGTGTTTGTGGTGGTGATGATTGTGGTTGCACAGAGAATATTCCAAGGTCCAGGTGGTGGAATTGATTGAAAACTAGCCTATAAACGTGTCTGGTTTTAAGTTATTTGGAAAATGTATTTGCAGGCTAAAGAAAAATGCTTTCATAAGACATACTGACAAACTTGCCAATACGCCAACTGCTACAAAGTCAATTTACTCCGGTAGTATAAATCCAACTAATGAGAACAAGCATGAATTGGAAAAAATTGAATCCAAACTACAATAAAAGCAACTAGGGCAAATATTACAAAATGTAATATCGCATTGGTTACATTCCCTAGTAAACACTACAAACCACCAAAATAAGAAGGAAAATAGAGCAAGAGGGTCAAAAGGCTAATCAAACTTTCAACAGACACAGACATAAAAAACGTAAAACTACAGACAAAAATAAACCTTCCGGAGATTCTATAAAAGTACAACCACCTGTCGAGTCGACGTAGTAGTGCTCCACTGACACCCTTGAACATCTCGTCTGAACAACTGTTCTACATTTCATTTAATAACACCGATGAAGTTATAGATTTTTTTTGGTTAAATCTTTATTTAGACTATATATAATATTGTACTGTATGTGCATGCTCCATACTTTTCCAGAAGATGAAAATGCAATAAGAGACCAGTTTGGCTAGTATAGAGAAACACAGATTCCATCATCCTATTGCCATGGGAACTGTACTATCTGAGCTATCTGAGGATGTCCATTGATTAGTAATAATTGCTGAGGTTATCAGCATCCCATGCATGGGTCCCATGGGTAACGAGCATGTCTCTAAGATCAAAGATTTGCAAAGAGATTAAATTGTCGCACACCAAAAATAGGCGATCTACAAGCTCACACTGCATCGCAGATACAACAGGGTTTTGAGCTTGTAAATGTGCCTTCTTCGGCACTCTGCTCAACACACTCGTAAGATGAGAATGAACCACTTTAACCCTCTATCCTTAGTGAAACAGACCTGAGTTGCTCTGTACTCTGTCTGCCCCATATGATATAGCTTTACAATATGTTTTAGAGCAGGGGTCTTCAACAGGGGGTCCTCAGAGTTACTACAGGGGGTCCTCCAAATCGTTGTTTGATAGAAACTTGTCCCCCCCCCCCCCTTTTTATATCCATATTCTGAGAAATAGACGATCTACAAGCTCACATAGCTGATCTACAAGCTCAAATAGCCGATCTACAAGCTCACAACGCCTCGTGCTACGAGGCGTTGTGAGCTTGTAGATCAACTATTTTCGGCGAAGAGGTTTGGTGTAGAGGGGAAAAAGAGCAGACTAAGTACAGAGTCAAAGGTCAAGTTTACTAAGCTTTGACAGTTCAAGTTAAATATCTGAAAACACGAATTGACGTGAATCCAAAATACACTGATGAAAACAACACTGATCAAACAACAGAACTACGTATATGGAATCTATGAACAGGTTGTGGGGGTCCCTGCTTCATCTCTCTCTCAACTAAGGGGTCCTTGGCCTGAAAACGTTGAAGACCCCTGCACTATACAGTAGCTGCCTACTGATTGTTGTCTAACCTGTTATTATGGCCATCAATGAAGAGAGATAGGAAACCAAGGACAGATAAGAGAGGATAAACATGTGAGTCAAGACAGGGGTTTCATTGGAACCAAGGTCCCCGTGCTGCATGCTCACAAGGCTCATAATGGTCTGTGCACCAACTTGCTGAGCCACCGCACGCACGCACGCACACACACACTTTATTTTTCTCTTAGTCTCCCAGATCCTTTATGCATTTGTTTTTAGAGAATTGTTTTCAGATGTTAGAATGAATTCTATGCTTTTATCAGTACAAGGTTAATCAAGATTGGTGATGGTGTCATTGCAACTCAAAAATCATTTATATTTTTCATAATTGCGGTGGCCCATTTTCTCTCTAGTGTGACCAACAGTGTTTGGGGATGGTTTTGAAAAGGTTAGTTAAGGTGAGTGTAGATAGAATTGTAATTTTCTATGTCACTAAATTATAATTGTTATACTCTACTCTACATTTGCCAGAGTGTCAAGGAAGAAACCAAAATACACAGGGAAGACATTTGCATATTATTTGCATATTATAACCACACCTGGAGGTCTATTACAGTAATATTAACGCCATAGATACATACAAAACAGAAAAAGTACAAAACTATGACACCACCTCTTTTACACCTTTTTCCACCCCTTATATGTTTGCAGGTCTCATTATGATAAAAATCAGACCTATAACTATAATAGAGTTGGAATAATCCAAATTGAATGCAATGGCGTTCTTTTCAATTTATCTTCAACAGGCCAGAGATTGTTTTCTATCTCATGTTTCTTGGCTAATCGATGCAACTCGCCATCTAGACCCGCCCAAACTACTTGGCTGAGGGTGGGGCTAACCTTAAAAATCTAACATAAGTGATGGTATTCTGTGTTCTATATGCACAGCAGTGATTTTTGCAAGTGGATTTTTTTCTAGTTGTTCTAGTTCTAGTTAAAGGGGAAGACCACCCATTTTCAATATTGAAACATGTCATTAATATACCTTAGAAGAGTTGCGTGAAAATAGAAAAAAGTTCCCCCCCTTCTGTGTTGCCTAGAACTGGAGGATTGATTTTGGGGTTTGTATTGTAAAGTACAATGTGTGATGTCATCAAGTTGTACTTTACAATACAAACCCCAAAATCAATATTCCAGTTTCAGGCAACACAGAAGAGGGGGAACTTTTTTTGGAGCGGTGAAAGCGCTCCCAATGAACAGGTATATCCGTGGGTATGTGGCTGGCTGGCTGGCTGGCTGGCTGGCTGGCCCTGTCCGTAGCCTGGGCAATACCTTGAGTGGCCACACACAACACACTAGTTAAAGGAGGGGCGCTGTTTTGTGCAGGCCAGGCACACTCACCACTCACTCACAGGCACAGTTTACACTCACTCACTCACTCACATAGGGTACAGCTGCTCAAATTCACCGCTCCACTTCGAACCGAGGTTTGATTTTCTATTTCCACACAACTCCTCTATGGCATATTAATGACACAGTTCAATATTGAAAATGGGTGGTCTTCCCCTTTAAACAACACATTGTTCTTACAGTAATAACCTGCATGGTTGCATAAAAGTTAAACAAAATGTTAACAATTGCTGCTAGGCATTTTTATTGGTTACAACTACCTCAATGTTTCTTATAGGGAAAAAAGGAAGCAGAGCAGTTTCAGTCTTTGTAACTTACGCCTGGTCATGAACAAAGTCCATGCATCATACTGATGTTGTTCTTGTGCATTTAGTCCTCCAACTCCAAGGAACATTAAACAGACACAGTGAAAACTAAAAGGACACAAATAAAACACCATTTCAATGCAAAAATCAATAACAAAAAACACATAGGTTACTGTCTGTTTCTTTCAACTCTGAAATACATTTCTGTCACATATACACTCTTTCATATTAACTCCACTGAAAAGGTAGTTTAGTACTTCCATTCAGATATTTCCAAATCGAAATACCAACCACTACATGTCTGCCTTTCTGAATGCATTTAAACCCTGATGGTTCACACCACCTAGTACAAATTATACTTTTTTTTTTACACTACCAATCACTTTGTGGCGTTTCTCTTACAAAGTGGTTTTCCCAATACACAATAACATTAATTATTTATTGTGTAGTGCCCTTTGACCAGCTGTAATTAATAAACAGGTACGTTAAGTCTCTTGTTACTCTCTCTCTCTCTCTCTGTGTCTCTTATCTCAGCTGTAAAGAACAACAATAAGCGGTTACATTGTATCTCTCTGTGTGTCAATTATACTGTAGAATAACTACAGGACGCGCCTTTTCTCTCTCTCTCTCTCTCTCTCTCTCTCTCTCTCTCTCTCAGTCTCTCTCTCCCAGTCTCTAGTTCACCAGATGAAGGGAACAATAAACCAGTCCTTTCATAATTGAACCGAAAGTACCACGTAAACATAATACCATTCTACCTCCACGGCACGGAATCTCAGTGAACTCATGACATTTTCATGGCAACCACATATACACGACGCTTATAGCTCAGTTAAAGTCTTAATATAGTCAAGTTAATTTACTGATACAGCAGAGTTGTACTTTTAAATACAATAGTGACCTTTCACTGTGATTATTTTATTGTACTGTACTTAAGATTGTAGAATTACTGTTTTCTCTATAGGTCTCACTATGCATGCTGGCCTGGGAACCTTTTTCTTCTTCTTTGAATCCCAGTAACATTGTTAGAAAACACATTATCCATTGATGTGCATGCACTCACTTTGCAAACTCAGCACAAGTTGCACAACCATACAGTATATTGCATACTAATGATTTGTTGATAGGCATGATGCCTCTTTGAATCCCATAACAGAACTGAGTACACATCAGTTTCTGCTGCCGTTGTGTGTGTGTGTGTGTGTGTGTGTGTGTGTGTGTGTGTGTGTGTGTGTGTGTGTGTGTGTGTGTGTGTGTGTGTGTGTGTGTGCGTGCACAAGTGCCTGTTTCATCATGCATAATGTATGACTTTATAACTTGGAAACAACTGCAATAGTTGGAGCTGTCAACAGCTTATGTGTAAGGTGTTAAACCTTTTTCTCACTTCTGCCGAGCTGGCCTTTTTAAGCCATCAGGGTCAACTGTGGCATTGGCCTGTGCTTCTTGGCACAGTGTGGTTTCTCAACTGCTGAGTTGGCCTTTTCAATCAGGAGTCTCGCCCATCTCCTTAGCCTTTTCACAAGGGACACATACAGTATATTGATTCCTGTGTATCCTATATCTTTTAAAATTGGCCAAAGGAGGCCCGGGCGGCAGGCGGGTGGGCGGACCACGTCGTCACGCTCATGTCACAACCAGACCCTACTATGGAACATGTTGTCTAATCTTGTCATGGCATCAGGCGCAAACAAATAGTCAGCTCCATATGGGCACAAAAGGATAGGAATATCCATATATGGGCATACCGGTACTGGTGAAATCATGGATCTCCATAAATGGGCATAAATATACAAGGACTGATAGATACAGAGATTTACATGTATGGGCATATTGTTCGGATCGATGGTGCATCACACTATTAAATAATGGTGTACAGAGACTCCTCTTCCCAGAGCCCAGAATGTTGTGCTACGCTACGCCCCTGTGTGTGTGTGAACAGGTGTGACGTGAGTGCGTGATGCTACAGTAGTTGACAAAGTTTACAGAACAAAGAGGGCAGACCAGGAGCATTCAGGGACTGTGACATAATCTAATGGAGATCACAATCACTGTAATAATACCAGTAAGACTCCCTAATCGGGAGATAAGCGACCGTTGGTCGCTTATCTCCACAAATATCACAACCTCCACCTCTCACGTCATACGGGTAGCCATAGTTACACCTGGAATGTTGAATCTCCATATATGGAGATAACCTACGCATCACACAAAGTCTGACCTCACCAGCCCATACTTGGGCATGGACGACTTATATCTCCATATACGGAGATGGCCATATATGGAGATACGATGACATCACAGAGTCCACAGCTGATGATGTGGCGTGATGTCATACAATACACAAACAAGCCCTATATAAAGGGGCAATTCTCACCAGGGAAGAGAGCATTGCCTGGAATGTTGAATCTCCATATATGGAGATAACCTACGCATCACACAAAGTCTGACCTCACCAGCCCATACTTGGGCATGGACGACTTATATCTCCATATACGGAGATGGCCATATATGGAGATACGATGACATCACAGAGTCCACAGCTGATGATGTGGCGTGATGTCATACAATAAACAAACAAGCCCTATATACTGATGCGATACGATGACATCACAGAGTCCACAGCTGATGATGTGGCGTGATGTCATACAATAAACAAACAAGCCCTATATACTGATGCGGAGATATGAGCAGGGCAAAGGTGTGACGTGTGACGTGTGACCGACCGACGGACGGACGGCCGGTGGAGGTTTTCATAGTAAACTGCTCCCTGACGGTCGCAATAATAATAACCAGTAGAAAGGTTGTTTTTGTATTTTAAATTGAAGAGTAGACAGGGGGCTAAAGATATAGGAGACAGACCATTGAGTGTTATGGCTATAGCCTCTCTGAATGTGTCAAAGTCTCAGCTAGAACTTTCAGTATAGTTTCTGCCACAAGTCCCCATCATACATCCAATCTCTCAGCCTCCATTATCTCCCTCTGCCATTTCAACAAGCAACCACTACTGTATGCCTTAATTCTTATTTCTATGTCTCCTTCTTTAGGCTGATGGATCCCAATCCTGTTATGACAAGACCATGGCAACTCAGGGAATTAACACCTAGTGTGAAGTGAGCGGTGCTATTTACAAGTTAATTTCATTACAGTAAGCATCGTGCTGGCCAATCACAGCCTGCTAATGGGACCCTGGGTGTACAACCGTTTGTGCCAAAATGTAGGCCATAGCTAGGCCAGATGTAGGCCACGCTTCAGAACCCGGATATTTTTTGGGGAACAGAGATTTTTTTGGGTACCGAACAAAGACAGATGTTGAAGTTTAGCTCCTTCCAGGAGCACCACTTAAAAAAAATTAGAGTAGAGAGAGAATCGGAAGAGAGGGAAAGAAACAGAGAGAAGTAGGAGGCGTTATACAGTATGTAGTGAAATACCTGACGATGTGGTACATCGAACAGGAACGAACAGATACAAGACAGTCCTGGAGACATTACCAAACTCCACAGTGTTAAGATACTGTACGTGAAAACATGAGACCTGGAGAGGAAAGCCTGATTTATACTTTGGTGTTTGATGATGTTGCTTGCTGAAAATAGCCAATCTACAAGTTCACAACACATGGCAGAGCATAACTTGTAGATAAGCTATTTTCAGCTAAGTCACACAGTTGCACGTCAGAGTATAAATTAAGCAGAACCCATCACAATCATAGTAATGAATGCAATCATAATCATAATCAGACATCATAATGGTAACTGATGTGGATGGGAGAAACATGATTCCAATCTTCAGCACAGACACTGAAATACACAAAATGACCTCATATAGTTTCTGCATGAACAGACTCTGAAAACAAGAATCAGAATCAGAAAGCTAACAGCAAATTCTGACCTGTATCAGCTATAAACACAAAATGTGCATAGCTGAAAACATTGCTTGATAGAAAATGGGGATGAATGACAACATTGCAACGTACAGTATGCTCTGGTCAGTTTAATTGCATATTAAAGCTTTTTAAAATAGCTCAGCTTAGGTGCCATTTAGTAGTAAATGTGTCAGGGTAACCAATAACACTTTACACACACACACACACACACACACACACACACACACACACACACACACACACACACACACACACACACACACACACACACACACACACACACACACACACACACAATGTGGTGGGCGTGGGATACAGGTGGTCAGCATCATAAGTAAGGAATGACAAATAGTGTCTGCGGAAAATCCCTCCACCTCCCCGTCCTCCTCCTCCCTATAAATGTAGTTACTCATGTTATATGTATTGTTTACAGATTGTTCTGTGTTCTATGGATTATGATATGTGATCTTAAATCATGCCACTGAAGGTTCAATGTTATGTGCATGTAATCTGTATATTATGCTTTGCTCTGGGTGGGGTTGTGATATCAGATTATATCTCATGTACAATCACTGCAGAGCTACACCGCCAAAACTAAATGCAATATCATTGCATATGATAACAACGTTGCAATAAATGTTATGGTAAATCTAAATTGGTGTGGTTATTCTGAGCTGAAATATATAAAAGAAACAACATTTAGGTATACATCACTATTGGGCTTAACAATAATGTACATGTATTGTCCTCCAGACAAATGCATTGTCCTCCAGCAAGCCAAATGCATCCAAATCGGATCAACACCCTGGTTAATCTGATTTCCCACCACTAACTAAGATGTAAATAAGCTCAAGTCTGTGTTTCACTTGCAAGGAAGCTCTGTGTATCACCTGATATCTCGTTAGGAATGTCCCTATAAGCATGTCTTGTGCAAAAGGAGGAATTTAGACGGTAGCATCGTAACTAAGGTACAAAGAAATGGCACAGCTGTGCCTCCGGTTTCCATGGTAATCTGGTCCATCTGTATACCAGCTGCATGCAGTTTAACCAATCAAGCCTCTCACAAAACATAAACTGACTGATTACAACAACAGGTGTACATAAAAAAAAATACTTTAACCATTTAACCAGTAAGACTCGATTCTTATGATTCTTATGATTCTTATGATTATTATGCGACTGTCAGGTTGCATAATGTTGTCTGAAAAAAGCAACCTCATGGTGGCGCTAGAAGAAAGGCATGTGAGAAATCAGGGGCGGAGGTTGTGGTTTGCCAGCCAAGGAGTGTGTGCAAAGTTTGGCATGGATCGGGGCAATGGTGCCGGAGATAAGAGTATAGGGCAAAAGTGTGACGTGATGGTGTGACGGACAGATGGACAGACGGACAGACAGCCGGACGGACAGACAGCCGGTGGAGGTTTTGATAGTAACTGCGACCTGACGGTCGCAATTATTTGGTATTTTATTTTAAAATGTACTTTTGGGGCAAAACTATTGCTTTTTCTTTTTACAACTTTATCACATGCAAACACAAACACTCCCACCCCCCATCCTCCTTAGGCTCTAGGAAGAAATGAAAACAAAACAGAACAGAACAAAAAAACAAAAGCAAAAACAAACAGACACAGAAAGCAGTGGGACATCATTTACTGAGTATACTGGGGGTGTTTTTATTCTTATCACTTTGTCTTTTCAGAGTGTACAAATGCTAAAGCATTTCTTTTTACAATAATTAAATCATTATTATTATTGCACATTTCTCCTGTTTCTGACCTGGCAACTATCTGAGCTCTACAGTATGTCCTATTGATGAAAACTTTAAAAACACTGCATCTAGAGTATTAGTTATTTTGGAATACATTTTGTGAATATCGACTGTGTTAATTTCAGAAAGCTCACCCCTTTATTTAATTTTTAATTGTTAAACAAGCACATAATCCAAGATAAGCTGTGACAACCAGCTCTCGGTTTTACCAGCAGTTCCTGTGCCTGGATCATTGCTTGATGAATATTGTCACACTAGTTGAACATGCATATTATTGTGTATGCCCATTAATTGTCTTGCTAGATTGCTGTAGCTAATGTATTTTATGTATGAAACTTTGCTTGAGGCACAGATTTTTGAATTTCATTTGGTTATTGATTTGTCTAAGGTATCATTTGATATTTTAGGCACTCTACTGACCGACAGCCAAACAAAATGTGTGTCAAATGCTGATTAATACTTAGCTGCGCGACGGCTATGTTTGTTAAGCAACACTGCGCAGAACTTAGTATAATTGTCCCTTTAGGGCAGAAACCTTGTATGTCCATATTTCACCTTTTTATGTTTTTTCTTTTCTTTTTTTCACTTAATGGCCTACTTTGTTATACCAGTGTCAACACTAGTGAAAATAGCTGATCTACAACAACAATCGCAGCATGTTGTGACATTGTAGGTCTGCTATTTTCATATTTCTGAATGTTTTTCATGCCATTTCCTGAAAAGTAACGATTTTGGACACAGAAGGTTTCCACCCGAAGCGTCGATACAGAACTCAGTCTATAAGTACGTATAAGTGATAAGTGATAGTATGTGATAGTCCTATACTGCAATTTCCAATACAGTAAGGTCTGCATAATGACTTTCTGTGTATTGATTGATTGATTGATTGAATACTTGTATTATCAGTTTGCATAGGAAAAGCACAGGATAGTACAGTTCAGATACAAGGTCTACTAATAAGATTTAAACCCAAGAAAGCACTATGGCTTGTTTACATTGGGGTCCTTTTGATAATTTGATTGGGGATTGGGACCCATTGGCTGTTGGAGATATAATTCAACACTTCAATGAACCTTTCCAAATTTCCTGTGAAATAAACAGAGGTTGGAAGAAAATTATAAACCCCATGAGGATCCCATCTAGTCTTGTGCAAACAGCATGACCACAAATCCAATATACTATAAATTAACGTGAAGCTTTGTGATCCATTCCTTTTCTGTCGGATAAGTGTCTCACTTGTCCATAGCGTTAGGAGTAATGTACCATCCGGTCCAGGGCCGCTGCAACCCATTTTGGTGCCCTACTACATACATAGTGTTATATAATATGGAGAACAGATAGCCCCGCCCCCAGCTATTCATTTCAATGCAAGTTGCTCAGTGTGGCGTTTTGAAGCACCCGGAAGAAGCTGAATCCAGTTGCATTGTGGGGGAAATTGGCACATCTGGATGTGCCAAATTGTGTTACGTCGAGACTCGAGACGCAATTACATCACGAATGTCGAGCGACGTCCATTGAACCCCATGGTAGACCCCAGTGGCACGCTCTTTTGCTCGTGCATGTATTTTTCACCCCGCCTGCAGTTCCAGCTTTGGCCACCATGTCCTTTTGCTTCAACTCTTGCCCTGGGTTCTGGGGACTTGCCTACGCACAACGGCGCCGCTATGCAG